>NC_133389.1:6190681-6493712 GCF_047511655.1 Castor canadensis
ATAAACACCTGTTATTCTCTTGGTGATTCTATTTATCTTTCTCTATGTTTCTACTTAAAATAATTTGTAGGTATGTGGATAATATAATTTTTCGTGTGTTCTCACTTCCTTTCCCTTCTTTTCTGATATTATGAAGATAAATACAAATGAGCCCTAAGACTGTTTTCTCTTCTGACAGATTAAGTATGATTTGCAATACTGTTTCCTTTAGTACTTTTAAATGCTAACTTAGTAGATTCATTTTCAATAGGACTTTCCATCAAACTTTATTGAGATGCATGTCTATTATAAGTTTGGATAATTTTGCTTTCTTACCCTCTCCCCACTTGTAATAAGGTTGATGATTTTTTAAATGTCTGCCATATGTATTATTCTTTTATAAAATTAGTTGATCTAGTGAGGTAAGATGAAAAACAATTGTGCAAAAGGAAGTCACAATGTGTGATTAATTGCCACTTCACTATTTCCTGCTGAGCTGTTCTCCTTATGGCACTTGCCACACCCTGACCTCATTCATGGGCTCCTTAGGTGAATCGCCACCTGATCAGTTAGCTGAGGTCTTGGTTTTGAGATACCAAGAGTAAATAAATTGTATTAAGGCGTCCATGCTGATTTTATTTTGAAATTGAGCTCATGTAATATCTGATGAGGTAAATTTCAAAATAAAATCAGCAAGTTTTAGAAGTTTTCCAAGTGGGAGCTCTCTAAGGAAAATATGGTGAGAATGAAGCAATTGCACAGACAACTAAGAGGCAATGCAAGTTTAAATAAAAATAAACTTATCGACAGCGGCAAATGTAAGCTGTATGAGAAGCAGAGGAAAAAGAAGCAAATATATCTTTGGTCAATACGATCAAGGAAGATCAGCTCATCTAGACAACAGCTATCACATGGTCAGGCTTTCAAATTCTACTAAGTTGGATTCCCTAAAACTTCAAAAGCAAATGTTTTGATTGAAAGAAACGTTGAAGAAGAGTAATTCTGGTCCATTTACTGGTCACTGATTGTATCTTAGAGCAAATATGAAGATGTATATGGATAAATAGTAAAATTTTGTTATAGAATAACTGAAGATTTTTGTAGAATTGTCTATGGCCACAGGAGGCCACTGTGGTTGCAATTATGAATCCCTGATATCAGACCATCATGCAAAATAACGTCGACTAAATTTTAATATTAACATTTTTCTGTATTGGTTCTTCTCTGGTCTCCTCAAGCATTTATTAATATTACTTTTATAACATGTCTCAAGTTATGTTATAAAATATCTAAACTTCTACATCACCTCCCCTGTACCGTAAATCCCTCTGCTCTACTTCCTGTATTCCCAGCAAGGATCCACATTAATGCTGCTGAGTTGATGTTAATTGAAAAGAACTCATGCATGAATGAATGTTTGTGACTGGTGCATGGTGACACTTATGTTAGTATTGATTTGATTTTAACTTGAGTAATTATTTGCATCTTACCCAATTTATCTGGGTCTATCTTTATCCCATTTGCAACATAGATTCTTTTACACAGTGCATAAAGAATAAATGATATCTAGCTGGATTAATTTGTATTATTGACCACAATAGCAGATAAATATGGTAGAAAAAGAAGTCAGAAATATTAAATCCTCTCTAACTAGATTAGTAGGATTCTATCATAATTTTTCACTGCAATATTTCAATTTCTCATTACAACATTACAGTTTAAAGAACTTCTTAATAACTTAAATATTCTGGAATGGTGAACCAAAGGTACCTCTCAACTTTTTATCAGTTCCAAAGTCACAGAAAGATGCATTCCGTTTTTGTTTGAATTTTCACTGTACACAGAGAATGAGTGTTCTTGCTCATTGTACAAGGAGAATGCAATGTTCTTCCAGTGCTCTTACATTATTAAATTATTGCTTATTATTTTGAATGTTACTTTTTAATTCCTAGTGCTCCAAATTGAACTTGTAAGTCTGTGTAAAAGAAAATTTCTCAAAAGCAGGATTTTGTAACTTGTTTAGTTTATTCCCTTTAATATTCTAATTTGAATTTCCTGCTTACAGTCTAGATCCTTTATTTTAATCTCATTAATTTGTAACCAGAGAATTGTTCAGTAATATCATAGATTTCATAATACTTATTAACATATTGCTATAATAGAAGGGTTAAAAAAAGTTCACGTGCATTTATAAACCCCCATTTGGAGTTGATATCAATTTAATTAAAATATTGAAGTACATAGGTAGGGATTATTTAAAATTGTTACATGAAAAGCTGAATTAACCAAACAGAGAATAATAGACTGTGAAAACTTTATCTTTAAGCAGTAATGGTTGTGAAAGTTTTACACTGATTTATTATTACAGAAATTAATACAGAAAACATGTACGTGAAGATGAAGAGAACACTTTTCTCTCTTTCCTTTTTCTCTTTTCTCTCTTTCCTCTGCATGTTCTCCACCGGCACTAGCTTTTTGGGGATACCATCAGACCAGTGATGTTTTAACCAGCTACTTTTGTTATTTCTGACCTCTTTATATTCAACTAATGTGTAATGCCTCTCAGATGTGCCACATATAGTGATGTGTTAGGATAATTTTGGGAACACAGTCCTCTAGTCCTTGGTATAGTCATGGCATGGGGGAGGAAAACATATCATGTAAATGTAGACATGCAACAAAATGTGACAAAAACGGTGTTAAGGGTACTCGCAAAGTGTTCCAACAATGCAGATACCAAAGGAAGTATATCTACTCCATGAAATGTGAGAAGGACTTTGGAAAATTGAGCTGACTTCTGTGGATGAAGAGAAAAATTCTAAGGGGAGTAAAAAAGTAATTATGAAATACCAGCAACAAAAATAATAATAGCTATTATTCATTTTCGAGCAGGTAGCAAATGCCAAGCCTTTTGCTTTTGCTCAAAATTATATAATACCACAACCAAAATTACTGTGTCGTCTAGCAAATAAGGAAATTGAGTCATAGGAGAATAAACCAAATTATTCAAAATCACATTGCATTGCTGTGTTTGTTCAGCTATCCCTTGATTTGTTCAAGATGTATGCCAATTGCTTGTATGAGTTATGGGGAACGAAGTAGCCACCTTCAGGGAGCTTCCTGTCTTGTACCATAGAACTGTAATTGTTCTTACAGTGCAAAGAATGCTCAGCGAACCCTCTAATAGGCAAGCTGAATGGGATCCAAAAGGAAAATAGTGACCAGAGGGAAGCACTGAGTGTGTTTGGTTCTGTCCTTTTGTGGAATTTGGACTTTACATAGTAATTAGACATTGTCAAAGGTCTTACCATGGAAGAAAGTCTTAGAACAGGTATGTGACATAACTAGAGGGAGCCTAAGCAGATTTCCATTGGTTTACTGCTACAGAAAATTGAGAAATCAGTTGTGTACTTAGGAAAATCTTCTTTCTATCCAGCCATGTTATACTATGGCAGCTGTGTGAAAGGTAGAGACAAAATGAAAACAGGGATCAATGTATTTATAAAACTCATACCTACACTAGTCAGTGTGGCTCTAGATATTTATTTTGCATTTGGAAGGAAAACTCTCTTGATTTGTTTTAAGACATCATTTTAAAATACACTTTTAAATCACATTTTTCCAGAGGCAAACTTGTTTTAAAAACAAACAACACAAAACATTTCCTTGTGAAAGAACAGAGACTGATTTAAAATCTCTATTCTGTCACCTATGATTTGTATGAATGACTTTGCACTAATAACCCCTCAGCGCTTCACTGATTGATTTAATATTCACACCTTGGTTTACACATACTGAAATGCCTAACAAAGAGTAAGCCTAAATTGTTAATTTTCTCATAATTTTAATATTATAATTTTATATATAAAAAGGCTATATATATAACTCTTGATAGGTTTCATTTGTTAATTTAAAAATTGGTTTCTAAGCCAGAAGTGAACCGAGATAGCAGAAAAGAAGCAAATAATCTAAACTGGACTGAGTCTAATATTAATTCACAAAGGAGCATTTTAGAGCTCTAAAAAATAACAATCATCTGAAAATTTTCCCTCAAAATACATATGTAAATATTTGTATGCTGCTGATCCAAACTGCCTTCTTAACACATTGGGTAATGCTTAAACTTGCATAAGTTTGAACTGACTTTCCAGAATGAATTTCAGGTGAATATTTGCAGCTCTATTGCTAGCGAGGTATTCTGAAGAGACGAGGTGTGAGACAGGAGTGTCAAGATTTATGAGAGCTGAATTTTGGTGAAGGATGGGCCGTGAGAGTCTAACTCCACTTCTCCCATCCCTGGATTTGCATAAGCCCTTGAGACATGCCATTGTCATCTCTCTATTCCTAGTTCCTTCAGTGACATTGATGTGTGGGGATAGAGAGTCTTCTTCAGGTCATGTTCTGCAAGTACACAATTCCAAAAAGAGCTTTATGGAATTGGAATAGTTTTTTAAAAGAATAATTAGAGTAGTCAAGATTAAGAAAAACAAAGACTTTTAGAAATATGCAGGAGCCTTTTCTACTTAATACACACAATTTGTATCTATACAATCTGGTTGCATCCCCAAGAAGGCTGAATTGGAGCTATATAATTTGAATGAAAAGTGGGCATCAAACATAATAAAAAACTTCTTTTAATTGTCTTTTTCCTTCCTTTTCCCCAAACAACAATAGAATTAGCAGCACCTGAGTGGAATAATTCCAAAAAGAAGGAAGTCATAGGTTATTTTAGTTCACTATAACCATTTATTTTAGTTATCTGTGTCATTAATATCTACTTTGATAATTAATGAATTTTCCTAGAAATAGGAGCAAGCATGCAGTAATTAGATAGGTAAAAAAAAGTTTTAGCTGCCATAAGGATGTTAGTTTTCAGACAAAAACAGTTCAGTAACTGTGCTCACAATTTTGTGCTTGAGAATTCAATAAGGACTGTTTTCGCCCAGCATTCATATGGCTTGTACTAATTTCAGCATACAAATATACTCATTGTTATGTGTGTGAGCAGAGAAGAGCAAACAATTGTAGTGCAAGGATGCTGGTGTTCTTCAGGTCCATGAGAAAGAAAATTGCAGAAGAATTCAAGAAATATTAAAATGCTTATTGAGGAAAAAAGACTTAGTGCCTCTGAAAGTGCATTGGTCTACAAGTCAAGTGGCTGCCTGTCCTAAGCACATTTGTCAACAGGTTCAGTGCTTCTGCATAGCTTGATTAAGTGTCTTGAATTTCAGTTTTCTTACGTAAATATTAAAACTGTGTGTGTGTGTTGGGTCAATGGGTTTTCATCCATTCTATCACCCTACCCTTCAATAATTGTTCATTGACAGTTTACTTTTCTCTCTAATATGCCCTCTGCTTGGAAAATTGTGAAAATTCCTTGACCAGAAATTTAACATTGTAGTAGAGATATAAGCAAGAAGAAGATGGTTAAAATAAAGAAGATAACTGTAATGATAGAAATAAGGACAAGACTAAGTACAATGTTTTTCTCGCTCATCATGTATGAATTCTTTCTCAGACCCACTTAACCATTCCCCTTCATACTTGCAATCCTTTACTTAATTGTCACATGATAGCTTGTGCTATGGTACACAAAGTGACAGCCATGCAGGTGCATAGCTCTCTAGAGGACTGGCCTTTTTATCATTTATAAAATCTTAGCATACAGTTTTAGTTTATGAGATTAGTCAGACACGTAAAACATATCCCAAACTATATAATGCTGGATATTATTTTCCCTTTTCAAGCATTAGCAATTTAGTCACTAGTCTTATAACTTCCAGTTTGACTCTTGGCTAGGGGACAGGTTGCTTGGTTCAAATGAATTCCCCAAAGGTCTAGAATGCAACATTAGAAATCGTGGTATCACGCTTAACATGGTGGTACACATCTGAGATCCCCAGCACTTAGGAGGAACAGGCAGGAAGATCGTGAGCTCAAGGCCACTCTGGGTTACATACCAAGACTCCATCTCACAAAAAAAAATAAAAAAAAAAATACATGGTATCTGAAATATTTGGAGACATTTGGAGTTATTTGCTCTAAACACTAAGGATAGTAAAAGAAGTCATGCTACACTTTTTTTCATATCATTTGTTTATTTCTTTAGATACTGTTAACTAACCAGCATTTATAGAATTTAAAGAAATCAGTTGGAAGTGCTAGAGAAATATTGACATTTTCTAGTATTTGAGAGAGTGGGAAACACTGAATTTGCAAATATTAAGATATTTGGGAAGAATTTTCTATTTCAAAAACTTTGAAGCAAACCAGGTCAATAAGAAGATTAAGATCAAAATTAAAAATGAATTCCTTCTTCCTGCCCATTGAACATTTTGGAAAATATTTACAAGGAAACATAAAAAGCTATCATCTCTTACTCTCTAATCATCATGCAGACATCAGACATTGATGTCTAATGTTTTCTTGTATTAATTAACTGCCTTTTTCTCATCTTCTTGGCTTTCTTTATCCTCATGAAGAATAACCACTAGATTTTAATATTGAGTTTAACGTTGAGAACTTCAGCTTCCAGTATCTGCTCCTAAGTTTTTGAACATGTGTGCTTGTTTAATGTTGTCCCTGGTTTTTTAAAGCAAACCAAGAGAACAATTATCTTGCATTTCAATTTCTACTACTTGTTTATGTAGTTAAAATATTTAATCTCTGGTTGATTTGCTTTGTTATTAATCATTTAGGAGGAAAAACTGATTTTTCTACATTTAATAGCTAATGGATTGTGTTCAAAGCTTACTAGGCTTTTAAAGTTACACTTGTAAAGATAGGAAGTACTTGGGTGGTCCTTAGTTCTTTGCAGCTGAAACAGCCTAGTTTAGTAAAGCAAATGAGGTCATTTTCTTTGGCCTATGAGGCCTATTAATGAGGTGAAGGTCATGGATCCAATTTCACTTCAATTAGCTTTGCTCAATTCTATTGCCATGGGCTGAATTTCTAAGTACAGACATCTAACCAGAAAAAAAAAAAAATCCATGCACAGGCCAAGAAAGAAATAGTGAGAAAATGTGAATGGATGCATAAGTGTCTCAAAGATCAAGGACTTTCTCACACATGTGGAAGATGAGAAGTTAGATGTGCTGCCAACTTCATCCTCCAAAAAGGACTATTTTCCCTAGAGATGAACATGGCATTGACACAGATTCTTCTCTTCTCAGCCCCTCTGAGGATTGCTCCAAATAAACAAGCCGCTTACCCTTCTAGGGGAAGCCTAAATCCAGCCATTGATTCCTGAAGGGGAGGGAAATAGAGAGACCAGGCCTCCTTGGTCCAGGTCCGAACAACTTGGAAAGTCCATTCTAGCTCCTGAAGCGTGCTGTAGGGTGAGCTGGGGCTGTGGCTGGCCCTGAATGATGGCTCACTTACTCTCTCTGCCCAATTTTTGCTTTCTGTTTCTCCTTCCCACAAGTAGGAATCACAAGGGTCCTCCTCAATAAATACCTAATGCACTAAACGCCAGCACAGAGACTGCCTCTTGGGAAATCTCATTCCTGCAGACAATTTTTCAATTCTATTTAATGTCAGGACTGGCTGTATAAGTTGTGGATCCCATACAAAATAAAAGCACATGATTCTATCTTCGAACATCAGTAAGAGTTTCTAAATGGTGATGCATAGTTTTAAACAGAGTATGGCACTCAAAAGTACAGTCCAGTGTGGTGACATATGGTTGCATGTCCATACTGTCGGTGCTATATCAGTAGAAATCATTGTCTTAATCAAGAACTCAGAGACTATAATATATTTCTAATGACACCAGAAGAAATGGACACCAAAAACTATGGGAAAAGTGATAAACAGGTTTGGAGCCATGAAAATAGACACCTGGCAATGAAGATTTGGCCATAGACACTAAACATAATACTGTCAGTTTCCTTGCAAACTAGGAAAGTGATTGCTTCAGTAACAAATATGTGGAAACAAATTTTTATTTTAAATTTTGAATTTTGAACATGCATAGTGCAAAAGACAGTGAAATCTCTTAAATTTCTAAAAAGACTGAGCTATGTGAACCATAATCATGATGACTAATATGTGTAACCACAATTCCAAAGGTTGTGCAGGGTACACTCCCTACTTTCAATCCACTCTCTTCTTACCAGTATAGAGTCTGAAGCCCTGGGCATCATGCTTCTAGAAATTGTCACAGACAATGTCTTAGACACAGTCAAGCTGCCTGTGTCCCAAGCAGGTAGGCAAAACTGGGAGTCCCAGCTCTCCTTTTAAAATATCATTTAAGCTGTACCTAATTCTATCAGGGCTTACCAAGCAGAAATACTTTACAACAATAACAAACACAACAATAATTACATTACTACCAGAAATAATAGTGACATGTAAAAATCTCACATAAATATAAGATGTTTTCTGAGTCCTTTACTTTTAAAAAGCTTTTTTGGAATAACACCTGTTCTGTAGTTTGTGTGAAACTCCACTTGCTTAAGAAAAACAAGAATCAAAATGCAACCCAGACTATGTTTACTTAGCTGTTCTGCTACAGATTGACAATTGGCCAAATTTCAGTCTGTTGTCATTAGTATTATACTGGATATTCTTCAAAATGTTTTTTGGAAATGATTATGTGTCTGTATTTTTGAATATTCTCTATTTTATACATGGAATATTCTACAACAGTGAGAATAAGTTGAATGTATGCAATATATGGATGGATCTCACAAAAGTACTGAGAGGTGGAAAAAATTAGATACAAAAGTGCCCCTGGCCTGAGTTCATTTGTAGAAAGTCAGTCACAGACAAGCCAACCTGTGTAGTCAGAAGCCCACATAGGAAAGTGGGTTGAGCCCTCCATGGGAGGCCTGAGGAAGACGGAGGATGACAGTCATAATTCAGTCTCAGGAGTTTCTACATGAACCAGTGGTTCTCAAAGTCTTGATTCCCAGCTTCCTGATTTGCCTTTCTTTTGGTCTTGTTTAAGCCATGAGCCCTACTTTTTTTTTTTTTTTCAGTACTGGGCTTTGAACTCAGGACCTTGTGCTTGCTAAGCAGCTGCTCTCCTCTTGCTGGGATTTCAGGCAGGCATCAGCATGCTGGGCCTAGACTTCTTTTTTATACATGGGGAATTGTTGATTTTTTTCAGGTAAGTTTATGGCTATCTGTCACCCAGGTTACTGCAAACTCACTCTAGTCATATCTAAAATTCTACCATTACTGATAATAATTTTTGAATTTAGGTATATGACATTGTCTACTAATAAAAATTACCTTCAGGAGAAGAGCAAATTAACTCTTTTCTAGGATGGAGATTATTTCTTACTTTTTGTAAGCCCAATGCCTTCTATCAATTTGTGACAAAAAAATTAAAAAATGAACATTTCCTAATTGTGAGGGAAGTCTTTGGCCATTGTATGCTGGCATCAATGAGTTCTGTTTCTTTCCTCAGAGGAACTTTCTACTGGAGGGGTGACAAAGAGAGACACTCTCCCTGGACACCAGGGCGGAAAGTGACAGCTCGGAGCTGAGATAAATGGTTGGGAAAGGGGTTCAGAAGATGTGCAAATGAACTGTGTTTTCTACTCATCTTCACCTAGGAAGAGTCCAGATCTCAATCCACCCCAATTAACATTTACAACCCTCTTCGGCAGTTGTTTTAAGAGACGAGCATCTGTAGGTACATATTCTGTAGCTCTCAGACTCATTCATTTATGAATGCATTCACTTATTTAAGGACTATTTGACCTGTTGGTTGTGTATCAATCAATACTGGCAGGAATGGTACAAGAGTGGGCAGCAAACAATGACCATCTGTGCACATCTAGAAGTTAAAGTTTAGGGGCAGACAAGAAATTTTTAAAGTTCAAATCACACAAATAAAAATAAAACAAGAATGGTAAGTGTTCAGAAAGAAAGGGAGGTAGACAGTTTAAAAATATGTGCTAGAGATGATGGGATAGTCTGAACTAATCCAAAGAATCAAACACTGCTCTAGCAAGGAAATAAGCATCTGGGATCTGAGCCATGTGTCAGATTCACAGCAAGGAAGTTGCTTTGGGGACAGAAGACTATGTGCAAAGTCCCTGTGGCAGGAAGAACTAGCACACATTTAAGGAACAGAAAGTTCTACTGCGGCCCAGAGGCATGCAACAAGTTTGAGCAGAAAAACACAGAGCTGAATGTGACAATACCTGAAGGACTCTGAGGGCTTTTAGGGTTTGTTCTGAGGGAAGTGGAGAATGTTCTGAGTTATGATCTTAAAATAACAGTCTAGTTTTTTATTTTAGTTTAATTTTTCTTAATTAAATTAAATTTCTGTCATTTAATTTAGTTAATTTGTTGATATGTAAATCACTTAAAATTTTCAAAGTTAAACCAATATACTAACATATACGGAGTGATAGAATTTTCCTCTCTCTATGCTCAACTCTACTCACTACTTTTACTTGTGTATGATACTTTTTGATTTATATTTACATTTTTGCTTTTTAAATATGACTAAATATAGATATCTATTCTCCCTACCCTTTTCTTTATACAAACTATCGTGTTTTTAACATACAAGTTTGCAAATGTAAGTGTGGAAAGGAGTGAGACAAACATCTTGGAGCTTAAAAATTGTTTTCTAAAATAATTAAGAGAAAACAGTAATAATTAAAAAGATCTGAGGTGCTCACCTAGTATTGGGAAAAGGTTCATAATGACTGTTTTTGACTCACTGACATAATAAACACACCGCTGAGCACTGCCTAGCGTGTGTCTTTTTTTTTAAATTTTTTTTTGTTATTCATATGTACATAAAATGCTTGGGTCATTTCTCACCCCTGTCCCTGCCCCCTCCCTCACCCCTGTCCCTGCCCCCTCCCTCACCCCCTCCACCCCCTCGATACCCAGCAGAAACTATTTTGCCCTTATCTCTAATTTTGTTGAAGAGAGAGTATAAGAAATAATAGGAAGAACCAAGGGTTTTTGTTAGTTGACATAAGGATACCTATACAGGGAGTTGACTTTTTGCACCAGATTCCCATGTGTTTTGGATGAGACAGATAAGGTCACCCTTACAAGCAATTGGAGTTGAGAAGCTTTGAACTAGACCCATGAATAAACCACGGTGTTGGGAATAGAAGCTACAAATGGAATGACAGTGAGATTTATAAAGTTAAAAGTCAACTTGCAGCAAGACTGAGTTTACATATATATTACAAAACATAATTAGGATAGCCTATTAATTTAAAAATTTATATTTCCAAAAACCCACTGGAAAATGACACAAAGGAAGAAATGTTGAGGAGTGATAATCTAGCAGTTCTGCTTGGGTGCAAAGATGCAGACAAGGTATTTGTTATCTTAATCCCAGTGTCTTTGGTTAGAGACAGAAAAGTGTCATGCTGCAGGAGATGGTGGGGGTCCCAGTGTGGAGAGGGAGAGGAAGATTGGACTGCTGACCTTTCTGAACCCCTCTCCCACCACAGCTATTCTCAGAGTTAATTGGACAGAGAGGTGGAACTAAGCACTAAATACACAAAAATGGCACACTACACCTCATTTTCAGGTTCTGTATGTGCTTGTCATGCCCATGGAACATTCAGATGTCTGGCTATCATTTTCCAGCAGATTTTGAGATAATCTCTTTAGATGAGTTAGAAAATATGCTTTCAAAACCATCACTATATTCTTAGCTAAGGATGGTACAAACTTGTCTGTTAATCCGTAAGATTTCATGGAGAGAGAGGCACCAAAGTACCTTCACTTTCTTCTGATAATTTTTAAGCTGGGAAAACAATTTCCACATCTTTTACATTTCTTAAAGCTTAGTTTTGTTTTGTTCTTATTTTCTAAAGCTGCCTTCAATTGTCATTTGTCCCAAACACCAGTCTAACAGGATTCAATACAGCCTCTTTAGGTATTTGACAACATTTTATTAAAGTTTTAATTTCCCTCTGCTTAAATAGTAGCATTATATATACAATGTTATAAGGAATATTGAGCATTAATTCTCAGGCCAATTTACCAACATAGCTTTCTATAAGATTATGTAAGTATATACTATCTCATCAAATGCAAGCATTTGTAGCAATCTTGTGGTATTACAAGGCAGTAATGTATGAGGTAACTAGAGAGAGTTTCGATTAGGGAGTGGAGATATAAAAGAGGACAGAAAACCTGGGATTTTGCAAAGCCGGGGGTCTTAAGGGAAGGTGTATTGAGTCTTGCCTAGAGTATTCAAGGGTGAGGGCTGGCCTTTGTGATGATCAATTTTCTGCACACAAGAGGATAAGGGAATTTCTTAGCCATTGCTGTTGCTGGGAGTTGATGTTCAATACCCAAGTCCTCTCTTTTGTTCAAATGAGTCCTAGAATGACACAGAAACTGTCAAAGACCTCCTGATGTTTAGGTAGTCTCTCACAGGCTCCTTTACTTGGTGTTCCTGAAAAACACATTGAACTATTTATCAAGAGGTGATGGGAAGTCATAGGGTCACAGAAGTCAGGTATTTACATAAAAAAGAGGCTGCTGAAAAGAAAACCAGAAATATTAATACAAAGGTTGTGTTAAAGTGAAGATCAAGAGTTAAACTCTGAGAATAATCAGCCCAGTGAAATCCTAGAGGTCATTGTAGGACAATACTGATTATGCAGCAATACTTGATTTTCTTGAGATTCTCAAGCTCATGGTGATGTGACCCACGGTCTTCATCAGCTCTGTGTATCTCCTGAGCGTTTTGTCCAAGGATTCAGGTGACCTAGGCAGCAGGTTGTCCCAGGTGACTTCAGGCTTGTGGTGTCTGCAATTGTGATAAGACTCTCAAGGCTGAATACATCATTAATATTTCAACAATCTGGGTTTCAGGTCCTGAGGACAACAGCCATCTGCCAGGCAGGCTGGAGATCCAGTAGAACTCTCTTCCCAAGTTACCAAAGTTTATTCCTCAATGACTTTGAATAGGGTAACAATGAGAAAAATTGGGAAAAAAAAGTAAACTGAAAGATTGAAGCCAGATACTGTAAAAATTCAAAAAGAAGATATTGAAAAACTGCAAAAAGAAGAAGAAAGAAAGGGAGAGAGACAGAAAGAGAAAGGAAAGAAAGAAAGAAAGAAAGAAAGAAAGAAAGAAAGAAAGAAAGAAAGAAAGAAAGAAAGAAAGAAAGAAGGAAGGAAGGAAGGAAGGGAAGGAAAGAAAGAAAAAAGGAAAAAAGGAAAGATAGAAGGAGAAAAAGAGAAAGAAGGAAAGAAAGGAAGAAGGAAGGAAGAGAGATGAAAGAAAGAAAGAAAGAAAGAAAGAAGAAAGACACAATAAGGGTGGTCATCATTTGAGTAAAGTTAAAAGAGCTAACCCAATGGGTACCAAAACTCCTTTTTTTCCAATGGAAAGGTAGAAGTCAATGAAATGACTCTAAGACAAGAGTTTGTATATCCACAAGGTATCCTTAATTTTCAAAATGGTGAGAATTATATCAAAGACAATAAAAATTTAGAATTTGATAGTCCAAAGAGGTGGGCTATAGATGATGTGGGTTACCATTAAGACATACAATTTTAGCCTACAGCTTTTGGATAGAAAGTAATCTCAAAGGAAGATAGATCATTCTTAATCACAAAATAAGACTGTTCTCACTCTGATTATTTACACAGGTGTAGCAAGAATGTTAATTCACCACAGAGACCTTACATTAGCTTTTCTGGAATTTTTTTATAAGGAATCTCATATTGGATTTTGAACACTGCCATATGAAATCTAAGTAGAGAAAGCAAGAATTCAAATCCAGAGCTAATTACTGTCTTCCTGTCTTCCCAAAAATACCCTTAGGTTCCTGTGCCTGCCAGTAAGTCACTTTCCCTGCCCACTGATTGGACTGGAAACTTTGTAAGTAGGTATCAGCTAAGTTTTCTAAGAAGGCTCCATACTGGCTCCGTAACCTCCACCTTTGTCCTTGCAAGTGCCTTGTTGCTTCTGATTAAAACAGCAACATTCTCAAGCAAGACCTTGTTGCATAACCAATGTTTCTAATTATGCTCTTTTAACAAGGACATGCAAATAACTAAATTACATAATGTGAGTGTATGCATGCAACCATATTGCTATGAAAATAAGAACATTTATGAGTTTCAGAATTATGAAAAAGTCATTTCACAATGTTTCATTTCAATTTACAAAAATTGAGTATATAAGCCAATCATGACAGAGCTCTGTAAAAAGATTTGAGAATCTAATTTGGTAAGACCATTTAGGAAGATGTCACATACATATCATGAGAGGCTTGGATCTTTTCTGATTTCAGAAATAGAAAAATAAACATATAGAGAAAGAAAGCTTGTAGCTTGAGTTCTGAATTTTCAGCCATGGGCTAACCATAAACTCAGAAATTACTCTAACCAGTTATGCAAGGAAGAAAATAAGAAACATGATAAGATGTATATTCACAAGGTATTTAAAAACAAATAGAGTCAGACCTCATATCCAGATGCAAACTAGATAGCATAGACAGAACCTATATCTCCTATTCTCTTTCTAGAATTATCAGTTGTAGTGTAACATTTGTTATATGGTAGAAATTTACTTGACATCACAGAATAAGTAGGATTGCTCTACTAATCATTTTTCATATGTAATCATAAAATAAAACAAAACAATTAATGCATTACATAATAAAATTTGCATTTCAATGCTTAATAAAAAGCAAATATCACTAAGAAGTCAATCTGTTTCCCAATCCACATTTTAAAAGGTTTCACTTGATATCCCTGATTTGCTAACTACAAACAAAGCCCATCTCTTTCACAACTTCAGTCAAAATGGCAAGACCCAAGCTAACAGGCAGGCATGAGGCTCATTGTAGGAGAAATACCCTGCAATGCACAGCTGGTTACTTTGAATGGGGTCAGTATTAATGAAAAGTTCTTTAAAACCCAGAGTGGATATATTTTTTTCTGAAATGACTTGCATCTTTTTAACATCAAGAAAAATTTCCCAACTCTACAAAAAAGAGTGGATATAATAACATACATCTAATGTACAGTTATTTGTCAAAGTCTTAAAATCTTTAACTATATGTTAAATCAATGATTTAGTTTTAGAGTTGACAACCTAAAATTTTGCACAAGCTGCATTGTAATGCCAATAGCTATATTAAGGTGAATATGGTATATGAATATTTTGCTTTCAAAAACAAAAATCTTTGGCTTTTTCAAATCACACATGCTATTCTCAAACCATCAAATTCAATGGAATGTGAGTTCCAATTTCCATGAATTTTATTCTATGATGAATTCTTAATGCACATCTAAAAAGTGAAGATAATTTTGTGATCCTAGTGCATTAAATGAAAGAAAAAAATCTAACTGGATAATCAATTAATGTTATTGTTTCATGAACTCTTAGCAATCTTTCCTCATACCTAAGATAGTCATCTTAAATTGACTGTTAAAGAATATTCATAAAGAATATATGAATAGAAATTACAAAAATTATTTCTGTGTCACTTATTTTGAGATTTAATTTTTTTAATCAAATTTTTCATTGCACTATATAGTATACATAAAATATAATAATACACTAATTACCTATAGATAGCTTTTAGGCCAAATGCATGCTTTCTTTTGCATTAATTTGTTTACTTATGTCCCAAAGGTAAAAATCTTAGGTCTCGCTTTGCACATAAAGCTTCCTCACACAGATTCAGGTGAATGCTGACAGTTAGTAGCAAACTGGATGTTGTAACCAATGCTATAAAAAGTTCTATAATAGTGAAAACAAGATCCCAGAGGCCATATGGAAACCTTTTTAAGAGAGAGTAACAGAAGAAATGCTACCTCACAAAAGAACTTCAAATCACAAGGTTGGACGGGGGGGTACAATGTCTTGGAAGACACTTTGAATGTGAACTGCATATACCACAAGACTGAGAAAGAAGTCAACAATAGGAACTTGACAGACAACAGTGTATGAAAATAAATCTGACATTTCACTTCTAGAGTCTACAAGCCTACGATGTACCAGGTTTTCAAAGAAACAGAGGAGCAATTCCTTGAGATAAACATGTAAATAGGTGTGTCCTCAGACCCTCTGCAGGGATCCTGTTAGATGGGTGACTTCCTGTACTCTGAACAAAGGAGAGACCTGTCAAGAGACCTGTTTGTCCCCACTGCTATTTCTTGTTCTCTTGTCATCTTTCACAGCCACCCTGACCTGACCCCAGCATTGCTCAGTGTCAGGTTATTGTAAATAAGTGCAGCTTGCATTATTGGGGTGGCTCAAATCAAGAGGGAAAGAGGATCACAGGATAATCTTTCAACTCTAATGTGGAAGAAGAAAAGTCCTATGGCAATAATAACTTTAAATTGATTTAGAATACTAGCTATGCTCCAGATATTGGAAAAGGCCCTGGTGATGCTGAATAAGTGGAACACAATATCTATGAAGTCACTGTAATGAGAAAAATGGCAAAACCTTTTCAAGGAACTTGTTACAGGTTGAACTGTGTCCTACCCCCAAAATTCTTATGCTGAAGTTCTAACCTCCTGTACCACATGAGCCTCTTGTAACATGTGAATGTAGCCCCACTGGAAATGGGGTTTTGCATGTGTAGTTTATTAAAATGAGGGTCATCCTACTGAAGTGAGGGCCCTAATGCCACATGACTAGTGCTTTTCTGCAAAGAGACATGCACATGGGCAGAACAGCATGTGAAGATGGAGACTAGGTTGGGGTGCTGCATATACAAAACGAGGAACACTGGAGATGGCCAGTAACACCCAGAAGTTCAGAGTGAGGTGTGGAACAGATTCTCCTTCATGGTCCTCAGAAGAAGCCCATCTTGCCAACACTTTGTGCTTGAATTTCTTGCTTCCAGAACCGAGAAACAATAGACTTGTATCGTTTAAATGATCAGCAGCCCTTGCAAACTCATTCTAACTTGACATTCATTTTCAGAGATAGTCATGAAATAAAATACCTGAAAACAAGTTACAAGGGAAGAACAAACCCAACAACACAGGGTCTAATGTATGGGTGGAGGTTAAAGATGAGAAAAATCTCCACAGAAAAGGTGACTAGCTAAACCCTAAGGCCTTTCATGCAATTGACAGAGGTGGGGCAGGTGGGGTAAGGTGGGTACATTGCAGGGGGAGGGGTTTCTCATTACAAAAAATGGTACTAAGTACAGAAAATGTTCAAGTCAACAGAGATCGCTGTAGAGGAAATCAAGCCGTTCTCCAAAGCTCTGCAAATGTCAGGTTGAGGAGTCTGCACATAACTTGGGAACCCTCGAACTTCTGAGAATACACGCAGCAAGTACAAACACACACGCACACACACACACACACACACACACATGTACACAAACTGTGCAAGCCCGTGCTCTCACACACATGCATGCAAATGCACATATAGATGAAGGATTGTTTTAGGTTGAAACAGATGCACTGCCACTGTGTGTCCTTGGAGTCTTCAGAACTGCTCTGGAAGAGGAATGTTCCTACTGATTTACATTCTGCTTCCGGGGACTGAGATCCAGAATCCTGTCTGTGTGAAGCACGGTTTAAGTGCAGAGGTTAGGGCAGGGAGTAGATAGGCAGTGACCCTTTACTTGTACAGTTTACCTCCTCAACAATGGAGATAAATAAACGGTGACAGATACAGTGATATTTGCTGTAATATCAGGAACGACGAATGCTTTGAAATGAAAATAAATCCAAGTGAAAGAAAGAACCTGGTGGCAGTAAGCTTTTAGGTAAGACAATCAAGAAAGTTTCTAAGGCAAGGAATTTTGAGCAATGACTTGTAGAAAACAAGGGAAAGAGTTTTCCCAGGGATGGAGGTGCCAGGGAAGAGCATTTAAACAGATTCCAGAAGGGAGTGTGCCTGGTGTTGAAGGAACATGGTGGCCAGTGTCAGAGAAAGATGGAAGAAAGGAAATTTGCTGAGACACAGACTAAAAAACAAATGATTCCAGCAAAGCTGTAGCCCATATCACTTTATTTCAAAAATAAAGAAATATCAGGACGGCACTGGCTAAGGTGATCATGGTGGAACAGCTGAGCATTTCTTGTGTGGACCTGTTAAGGCATCTTATGGCAAAATCTCTGAGGGAGATTATCACACAGCAAAGATACTAATGAGCCTGTAGGTCCCCAAGGAATGGCAGAAAAAGTGTTGGTGAGATGGAACACAAAGGTGGCAAGACTGTACCAGAAGACAATGTGCTCAGATAGCAGCTGTGAGCAGAACAAAACATTTATGGGAAGCAATGACATGGCAAAGGGGAACAGTTTGGTGCACTAGCCAGTGACAAGTTTGGGAGCCGTGAGAAGATGTTCACAAGTCAGCACTGGCAGTTTGTTCTTAAAAGTGTTTAAGTAAATGCTTTATGGTTCCCTTCCAGCTTATAGGGAGTAATAAGGAGTGACAGCATGTTCCCTGGGCACAGCAAATTGGAAACTCTCCCATAAAATTAATGTGGGACATGCTAGAAAACTATTTTGTAGTTTCCCATAGTCCAAGCTAGAGGCTGTAATATATCTTTGTGACACAATTCAGTAGGGTAGACATACCAAAGTACCAACTTTCTGGTACAATTCCAATATCAAGGCCAATATCAAGGGCTGGTTCCTTCTAAGGCCTCTCTCCTTGGCCAGTAGAAGACCATCCTCTCTGTGCATCTTCATGGGGTCTTTCCTCTGTGTGCATTAGAAGTCTGTTATCCTCTTCTTTTAAGGACACCAGCACATTGGATTAGGAACCACCAGTATGAACTAATTCTTACCATAATTAGCTCTTTAAAGACTTTATCTGAAAATATACTCACATTTTGTGGGACTGGGGATTACAACTTCGACATACGAGTTTTGAGGAACACACTTAGCCCCTAACATTTTCTACTTATGAAAATGCACCATTGTCCTAATAGTTGTAAAAGGGTCAGTGCAAGTAAACTTTCATCCTGCGCTCAGATACCAGCCTTCTTTCTGTTCCTTCTCCTCAACACTACACCTGTGTCCAAGCCTGTGTGAACCAAGTCTCCCTGTCATTTCCCATAGAGCACCAGCTCCTTACATATGCACAGGGCAGATGAGAATCGCATTTCATTAGCGATACCAGGCTTGTTAGACTCACTGCCATTCTCAACTGGCTACTCCAGAACAAAGCAGGAATCCAGAATTTGGAGAAATGTGAGACCCACAAGCTCAGCACACAAGGGTGGGTTTGTGAAAGTTTAACTGCAGACAGGCAGCCAGGCAGTTGGTGAGGGTTGACACCTGGCAGGTGAGGACTTAGGAAGTAAGCCAAAAATGTTAGGCAGCAGGGCATGTGTTAACAAGGAAAATAAAGGGAGGAGGAGAGAGGGAGAGGGAGAAGGAAGGAAAATTATAAAAGGGGCAGTAATACCTGGCTTTTTTTATTCTCCCTGCATTCAACACCCTAGGAGAAAAGAACTTGGAGGTTAAAATGGAGATTTATGCCATGTTTCAAAAGCTATGAAGGAAAAGAAAGGTTCTTAGGAAGTATTCTTTTTTTCCAGGTTTTGTTTACAAGGAATAAAGCAGTTGCCACATGAATAGTGTTATGGGAACTGTTATTATAAATTCACCAAGAATCATTCTAAGATATTTTTGCAGTCATATAAGCCTCAGAGAGAAGAAACGGTAGAGATATATGGAAGGCTCATTTTGGGGAAAATAGATAAGAGGTTGCAAGCCTGTTGCAAGAGTTCAGGGAATATGCCTTCAAATATGCCTGTGCTAAAAACGATTCTCTCTGGAAATGAAACAGCTGCTAGAAAGGTATTGATTAGACTACTGCTAGATGTGGTTAGAAAAACAGCTTATAATATGCTTAATGGTCCCAGTGAAAGTGATGGCCGATTAGGGAGGTGGAAGGCTGATTGGGGGAGGGGATCAAAAGATGGAAATCAAGCACTGAATTGCAGGGTCTAGAGGAGACTGGATTCCTACACAGACTTCTAAATTTAGAATAAAAAGAGAATACTATAGAACAGTTATTAGCATAACATGTCAGAAAGGAAGCCTTGAAATCTATGTTTACAGGAGGCACTTTGTAAGCAACGAGGAAGATAGCTCATAGACTTCTAGTTTCAATAAAAAGTAAGTAGCTATAAATGACCACACAGGAGAAAAAGAGACAATTGGTTCCCTTGGTGTCCATTGTCCTGAGAAAATATTCCCATCATCTACTGACTGAGAAATGAAGGCAGGCACATTTTCAAGTGAGGTGCATCTGTCCTAATGACTGCTAATTTAAGCCGTCTCCTGGTCTTCTCTCTGTGTGCATGCCTGTGTCCAGACTGCCCTGACTAGTAAGGCCACAGTCACGCTATACTGAAGCACGCTAGACCTTATTTGGTCTTCCTACTTCTGTAGAAACTGTTTCCAAATGAGGTCAGATTCTAACATACTCAAGAATAGGACTTCAATATGAATTCAGAGGGGCACAATTTATCCCAACTCAGGGAGGTATAGTGTGTGCAATAAATAACATGGTGTATTTCCTCACCTTTGACTCCTTGTGTGATGGCTTTTGCAAAATGTCCTAGCAGCTAGACCTTGTGGGGGGCCATGGCCCTCTATCCTGCTGTCACTGAATGCTTGGACGGGACTCCCCCACCCCACTGTGGCCTGAGCTGATGTTGTTTCAAGCCCAGATGTGGTCTGCTGTGGCCTGTTTCTTCAGATCTTTTTATGCTTACATAATAGGTAAATTGTACCCACTGAATACAGTCTAAAAGCAATGCAGAACTTTGATTCCAATATCTCTGAGAGATTTTGGACTTAGACTTGGATTTGAGTCCCAAGGACCTGAGCACAGAGCACATCTCAGTGCACTCAGAATCATCACTTCTAAAGCGATGCCCAGATGTGCAGCCATGGCCCCATCTGATTGCATCTTGGGCTGGGCATATAAAGGAGAGTTGACTAATGACTTCTATATCCCCCCCAAAGAAAAATCTACAGATTAATAGGAAAATTGTATCCACAATTAATCTGTTCTCCATCAATAAGGTAGAAAATACATATAGTTACCACTGGCTTTGGTAACATTCAATAATTATGAATAATTAATGGCCAATGAAAGCATTACAGTTGTACTGGGTTGGGTTCTTTATTAATGCAAGAGAAAAAAGGTAGGAAAAAAATACTCATTCTGCATTACAAATCCTTAAGACTATGAACAGGTCTCTCCTCTGGGAAGAGTCTCAAGAGCATAATGACAGGAAAAGTGACAGGCAGTGTCACTTCATAAGGGACTGGTTGGTTAAGCCCATGCAATCAGCTCTGGAGTCGTTTAAACTTGATACAAAGAGATGGAGTCTCTCTTATTTTGCCTGCAGTCCCACATATCACATGCCATCTGCCATTGTAGTGTGTAAATGTGTAATAGTCTTGTCTGTGTGTACCCCAATGTGTAAGCATGATACAGATAGAAGTCACACCTAAAAACAAGTTACGACTGAAATCTAGGACTATGCAGCATCTTCTTTTTAAGAGGACTTTGCATTTTGATTTTCTAGTGGTGACTAATATAGAAGGAACATAAGTTAGGAAACTCTTCACTTGTGCGTGAGAGGTCTTGTTCCACCCACACAGAATATGCATTTTAAGTAATCCCAGATAAAAGCATCACCAATACTTTTTAGGGACCCTTGGCAAACATTCTCTAAACTCTTATAATATTTGACATTTCTTTCTTGTCACTGACTGTGTCAGTATGAAATGACATTCTTTGCATAAATAAAAAGAACAACCTTTTACTGAAGTTAGAAAATGCATTAGTAAAAATGTGCTATTTGATATTTGAAATTATTTATTGTACTCTCTCCATGAATTTGTTATTAGAAACAGGAAGAATCTAGTACAAGCCAGTTGGCTTTTGCTCCTAAACTTTCTTGTCATTGTTAACAGGAGGTCAGTAATTAACTTCTACATTTCCTTTAAAAAAAATCATTAAGAATCTCTACCAAGGGAGGGGGAAAGTGAAAGGGAAAAGTGTCACATAGTCGTACATTAAACCCAGGTTGACATATTTCCACACCATGTTTAAATGTCACTTCACACCACAAGAAAGTATGTGCATGTGACCAGGCAGGTGAAGCACTCACAATTTACTTGATTGGGAATTAATTTCTATTAGAAACTTCTTTTAAGAGAGAAAGAAGTGAAAGGTGTTAATTCATTTTGAAAGGTAAGGTCAAGTATTTAGATATGACAAGAATCTAATTAGATGCAAAATCAGGTGACATTTCTCTAAGAAATTTTCTCTAATCTTCAAAATTCCTTTTTTGCAGTGGCAGGCAGAGGTCTAAAGGAGTATCCTCTAGCCTTGTAGTATAATGAAGTACACACCATTCCTCCTGGTTCAGCCAAACTGAAAAGATTTCTAACGACAGAATATACCTAATTAACTGTGTGTCCTCCGAAACCTATGGCATTCCACTTTACAAAGCTACCTAGTCAGATGCATAGAGAGACAGGTGGTTATTATATAGATCGATAGATTATGGTGGATAGATGATAGATAAATAGAAAGACAGACAGACAGATAGATACATACATACATACATACACAGATACATAGATAGAATAGTTTGAATTATGTGAAATAAACAGCAAAAATAGTGATCTCTTAGATATTGTGTACATTATTGAACAATGCTGATCATTCATTCTCATTGGGTAGAAATCAAGCAGATGTTTGATTCACACGAGCAGAAGAATAAAACGTAGAACAAGGAGTCACCCGTTGGTCTTGAGAAATACCAGTTCAATAGGTGGAAGGAAGCCCAGGATTTTACAAGTCTAACAAGGTCCCTGGGACACTACACTGTTGGGCTTTGGACCACACTTGGAGGAGGAGAGGTCAGTGTGGCAGAGAGTCTCAAATGTAGCTGATCCTTTTCAAAAATATTGTCTTTAGCCCCACTCTGAGAACTTGGCCTTGTAACTGGGTAGGACACAGGCTGGGGATTAGGATATTCCAGTTTATGGTGTCATTTTTGAGTAGTGATGAGAAATCTGGTGCAGGCTGTGTGCCACTTTTTAGAAAAAAAAAACAGGATGACTGTTTGGAGAAAGGGAGCTCCAGAGGCCATTTCCCCCATTGACAGCTGAGTTTTTAGGATGGTTTCAAAGTAGCATTTCATAATTTTTAAACCTGTTGAAGAAGGGGACTAAAGTAAAAAGAAGAAAAATAGAGGAGATGAACCAATTCGGGTTATAATCCATCCATACATAGAAAGGTTGCAAGGAAATTCCCTGTGTAACTATCTTAAATAATCAAAAATGTCATTTTTTGTTTGTTTGTTTATAAAATTGGAGAACAGGAGGAGGGAGCAGGTCTTGCTTGGGAGGTTGGTGCCAGTGGTAGGAGAAGGTGGGGAAAAAGCATGGAAGGGTGAATAGTGCAAATGCTGTGTTCACATGCATGTAAATGGAAACACGAGACCTGTTAAAACTAGTCCAGGAATGGCGGGGAGAGGAGGGTAAAGAATGGTTGAGGGGTGAATTCAAGTGTGATATGACTGATATATTATAAGAACTTTTGTAAATGCCACAATGAACCCCCACACAGCACAACAATAAAAATAAAAGCAGCATTTCACTTATTTTCTGGTTTCGGTTTCTCCACGAATAAGAACATAGTAAGTTTTCTTTTTATGACTTTATTTTCTTTGGTGATAAAATGGAGGATAAAGCACTGGGAATTAGATGCTCAGCTGCTGAGACATTTCGAAGAGAATGATTAGCAGTGACACACACTTGCTTGAAACGGTGACAGTGAACTTGAGGAGAGAACAGGCAGATCCTAGGAAATGAAAAGAAATAAAGTAACTTTTTTAAACCAAAAATCTATTATTCTGGACAAGGGCAGAGCAGAAAAATAATAAAATATGAATGACTGGATTAGCATTTAAAGGGAATCTTTAAAAGCTATGAATGTTTCTAGAACATAGAGTGGTTAATTGTCACATATTGATCATCAGTGTGTGCCTGTTGAGTTATTTACAATGAGCCCTTTGTTAAGGATAAAACAGAGCTTTCACTTACTGAATTAAAACCTAAAACAGCAGAAGTCTGGTTAAAAATTCTGAGGACCTCAGTTTTTTCAAGTGTTAATGACACTATACCATTGAAAAGATACTTAATTATTTATAGATTTTGGAGATTTAAATAAGAAAAGTTCTTACACATTCTAGATGCAAATTGTAAAGTATGCTACACAGAGAAGAAAAACATAAATAGGAGAAGGAAAACCCAGATAAGGAACTAAATGGAACTAGTGGACAGATTTTCCTTGTGGCATGGAATATACATGCCATGCTCCATTCACCCCATCCAGTGAGCCCTGAAGACAAGTGTTATTATGCTGGTTTTATAGATGAACTGGGCACTAGAAAAGCTGTGATTCTATTTGGTTCCATCACAAAGTGGAAAGAGCAAATACAGTTAGGGTTCAACATGAAAAAGACAAAACTCAGGCTCCCCTCCACAGACATACTTTTCTTTGCTTAGTGAAACCTGAGCAATTTTCCTTCAGGTCTTTCCACAAGACACATCAGGGCATCTCCTTACTAACAGTCAAAGTGACAATGGCTTTAGTCACATCTGCACACCTTCACAGCAATACCTCACCTGCTACTTGATTGATGAGCTGGAGACTGCAGCCAAGACACTTTAACACAGAAAACTGACCATCCCTGTGTCTCCATGTAGGGGTGATAGGCAAAAAGGAGCCTCAGCAAAACCTTGAAATACAAAAATAGAAAAGAAAATTGAAAGAAAAAAATGGAAATACAGCAAAGTTCATACTGTAATGGGTTATAGGAGAGCAGAGTGAATGTTTGGTGGATGCTGAGAAGGCCTTCTCCCCAGTCCCCAAGGAGCGCAGCTCAGTAACAAGCTTTGGCAGCCTCTATCTACTCCCTTATTTTCAGTGACCTATAGGATCCCAGAATATATTTGAAGGAATTTCTCTAAATTTCACAATAAAGTATATTTTCATAAGAATAGAACCAAACTCTAAAAGCCTGACCAGCTCTACTGTTTTGGGTAGGAGGATCTGATAGAGGCATTAGTTCTTTTCTCTCAAACAATAGAATCAGACAAAGCAGTGGCAGTCTACAAGCACTACTGTCTTCCCCATTGTCCAGGTAAGGGACAGACAGAGGCCAGGTGTTTATAAGCTTACACATGCTCTGGTAAACTACAGGGAGGGCATCTCCAGGTATGGAAAACTTCTAAAAGTCTTTAAGCCAAAATTGCTTAAGAAATGAATTACAAGGCTGATGTGTACTTCACACAGGAAACCTTCCTCTCTGAGTGGAGAGCCATGCTTACTGTTTAGGGATAGTCTGTTTCTTCCCCTGGCACATGTACTGACTGAATGTGTTCACTCAGCCTACATTCTTCTCTCCCCTTGACCTTCCCATTAACCTGGGAGAATCCTGTATTCTGGGAGGGTCATTTGTTCCAATCTTCACCTTCTACATCCTTAACTGTTCTTTCTGATCTTCTTGTCCTCCCATGGTCATGCCATGGACTTTGTACTTTGAAACCTTTTATTCATGAACTCTTGAACTCTAATAAACCATGCTGAGTTTCACATCTGACCTTGCCATCCATTTTCATCCAAATTCCCACAGCAATTACTTTCATCCTTTACATAATTTCTTCTGTCTTGATTCCTCAACTTCTTTCACTACCCCATCCCATTCAAATCTATTCCAAGTCTACTATTTAGATTTTCCCATTGCTAACATTGTCTCTCAAGTGACAACATATTTGAAAGAAACGGGGGTGGAATGATTTTTTCTGGCTCATGGTTTCAGAGAGTTCAGTCTGTCATGATGGGGAGGACAAGAGAGAGCAGAGCAGTTCACACTCTAATAGCCAGGAAGAGAGAAAGGGAATACAGGAAGAGAACAAGACAAGATCTAGCTTCCAAGGACACAACCCAATGACCTACTTCCTTTTAGCAGACCCCACCTCCTATCTTTAATCAAGGGATTAATCCATTCATTATGTCAGAGCCCTCATGATCTAATCGTTCTGGCAATGCTGTCACTGACACTCCTAGAGGTATGCCTTACTAAACTCCTAGGCATTTCTCTGTCTCATGAAGTTGGCAATAAGATTAACCAAAATGCTGAACACCTCAATTCCTCTTCTCTTACCCTAAATTCCTTCCCCCATTTATTGTCTAGAAACCTGCCTCACAGGATAAAATTTACAATTTCCTTGTTCCTTCTTTTTGAGTAATTATGACACCTAAAATTTATAATCTCAAATGATTGATCCATTGAAGCATTAAATAAAATAAACTTCCATCAACAAAATATACTTATGTTTACCTGGTATATGTGAATTGAATGCCTGGGATTCTCTGCAGCTCTGGGGAAAGCCGTTCGGGCTCTTTCAGTGACAAATAGACAGGCTCTCCCCTCAGCCTTTGACACTGGCACTAGTCAAAGTTGTGCTTCTTTCCCACATCCTATCCAACAAAGTGCCCTCAGCCTCAGTCTGCAGGCTACCTGGCCTCACTGGGAAATCTAGGGAGGATGTCGTCAATTCGCAGCCAGATCACAAGCTCTCTATCTATTGCCTGCCTGCCTTATAATCTCAGAAGATGCAATTTGTCCACACTAAGTTGGAAGACAACCTCTCACTAGTGCTCTTGACACTTTCCTCAGATGGCATCACAGACCTTGATTTATCAATTATTCCTTTCTTCTCTAATACCTTTTTTTCCTTTTCCAAATGGCTCTTTCTCAAAGCCTTGTATGGGCATTGCCTATGTACAAGAAAGTTGCTTTGCCATACATGAGTATCTGACTTCATTAATAAGCAAGGAATATACCTTTAGAACAAAACCACAAACTTATATATATATATATATATATATATATATATATACTTATAGTACATATTACTGTATTATACACTGTAATATATATATTTCCACTTATATAAGCAGAAATAATATTTGCATGTCTAGTTAAAACAGCATAAACCATAAGATTATATCCTTTGCAAACACATGATTTTACCTGTTATTGTTCATTTTTTGCTTACTTACTTATTTTTGTTTTTTAAAGAAAGGTGTCATACTTTGTAGTTCAGGACGCCCTTGAACTTGTTATGTAGTCCATGCTGGCTTTGAACTCGTGGTCCTCCTGCTTTGCCTCCATAATTAGCCTATATAAATTCATTTGAAAACTTTAAGTTATTTTATAGCCCTTCTTGACAATATTTGCAATAGTAAAAACATAGGTACATATTGTCACTTCCAGGATTTTATTCCCATCCATGAACTTTTCTGTTGGGTAATGCTAACTTTATTCTTATGCAATAGTTCCTTTTAACTTTTAAAAATGCATTTAATTTAGAGAAAGAACATTTTTTTTACTTTCACATCATTACAAATTTTAAGGAGAAAATTAATAAAGAGCACAGTTCATAAAAAATTAAAAATTAATGATGACATATCATGAGGGCAAATTCCCAGATAGCTTTGAGTTTAAAACAAAAAAGAAGTTACATAAATTATCAATTACACTGACATTTATTGTAATGGGTTAGTTGAGACATTCTTTCATTTTTTGCCTTTTGTCTTTCTTACAATGTAATATTCATCATTTTGAATTAATTTAGTTAGAATAAGATAGGCAAACAAGGCCGCAAGTATGCTTTGTGTTTTAAAACATATGATTAGTTGAGTAGTTGCTGTATCAATTATATTATGGAAATTGATTTTAATCCCTTCTTCCTAAAATCTCAGCTGAAGATCAAACACCTATCATTTTGGTTTTTAGAACATTGATGGTTAAATTCAGAAAACATATCTTTTCAGCTAAAAATTAACTGAACATATCAAAGGGCTTTCAAACAGCAGCTGGTCTTTGTCTTTGGCAATGCCACAAAGACAGAGTAATAGATATGTTCAAGTGATACTTTTGAAGAAGGTAGATATGACAAATACTGTGATCCATTAAAACAGTCAGTACACGCTCATTGGCACTTTATTTGTTTAGTCTTCTCTGATTTGGTTTTGCAACTGTTCAGACAATTAGAAATGAGAAGGTGGGGACTCAGGCATTACTCTTCACCTCAAGGATTCAAAGATTTATTCTTACATCCTGGGTTCCTTGACAGGATAAGACATATGCAAGAACTTTTTGTGGAATTTTGGGTATTCCATTTTCAGAGACATCCAGCCCTAAATCAAAATCCATGCATTGTTGATTTAATTCTATGTAAAAGGTTTTATGTGTCTGTTTTAAAAACTCTAGTCAACATTTAGTCCATTCTACTAAAATAACAATATCATAATTTTATTAAAGACACATTAATTACAATACACTTTCCTATTGATTTGCCATGAATATTACTTATACATACTTTCAAGTTCTGAGGGTCCCCGATAACTCAAGAGTTTCACTATGACATATTCCACAGGAGCTTTTTGTTTTTGCTAGTCCTTGTTATCTCAGCCACAGTTTCCAAGATAATTAGATTATATCTTTATCTAAGATTTTTGCCTCACCTCTATGTCTGTATCTTAAGTAGAAAACTATTCTGATAGGTACCAGTAGTATGCAAATTGCTATTTTTTTAGCCTTTTTTTATATATCTATATTGGGATGATTTTGTTTGTCTATTCATTAAAAGATAGTATAGATGAAGAACATTACCTCTTGACACTTTCTCATCCATGCCTGAGAGTGAGTTTAACCACAGGTCACAGGTATTAACCCTCTTACTGTAGCTCCACCCCTCCCATGTAGGAGTCCTGTCAGCAATCACATCTGTTTACCTTCCACGTTCTGCAGATTTTGCTCCTAAAACATGTCTTGATGCTCTCTTCTTGCTTCTACTCATGCAGTTGGCCATTTACACTATCAAATACTACTGCCATTGATAATCTTGTTGCATTTTTTTGCTCTTCTCCAGTCAATGAGCCACTGCAATCAAATGGCTTATGTAAAATGAAAATCTGACTAGAGCAGCTATCATGGTCTGAGAATTTCCCATGGCATGCCAAATGAAGTTCCCTCAATCCTAAGAAGCTTTTCAAGTTCTGTCCATGTGTTAGTCTCAAGTCTTTCACTTTTTTCTGCCTTCCAAATAACACCCTCAAGCTTGAGGGAACATAGTGAATGCCTTCATCTTCCCTAACACACAATGCTTTTCCCAGCTTTCATGGCTGTCTCACTGCTTTCTGTCTAGAAAACGTTTTTCTTCCATTCCTTGGAATGAGTGATCCTTTATGATCTCCAGATCCAAATCTAGTGGAATAATCTTCACTACACAGTTCTGAATGATCTTCAGAACACAGTAGAAACTGAAATGTCAAATGTCTGAGAACTCAAGAGAGAGAGTGGCTGGAAATACTGTGCAGATAGGAATGCCGCTGAAGGGGTCACTGTATGATGTTTAATTTTATGCTACATGAATTTCACCTTAATAAAAATAAAAATAAAGCATATTTGTCTAATTGTGCGTTCAAAACATTAAGAGCCAATGAGTGACTAAAACCTGAATTTAGAGACAATTGAAAACACTGTGGAGGTTCAAATCACTGACTGGACTGGTGTGGGAGCCATATCTGAGAGTACATCGTTGCCTAGTACTTATTTGAATTTCCAAAGACCATGAAAACAGACTCCTTTAAAGATTTAGCTCTGAGTAAATGATATGACAATGATTTATGAAAATTTGTTGAGGATGAGACAATGTAGCAAATGACTGGACCATAGGTTTGCTTATAGCTAATGAGCCAACTTACATTAACAGTGATTTGTAAATTCTAAAGTCCTGATATAATGCAATGCAATGATTACTATAAAAATAATAGATAAAGCAAACTATTGTTTATGTAAATTACATTAGCTCTTGTAGACTGCTATTTGAGAAGGCTGAGAAGGTTCATTATTTGAGAAGGCTACAAATAGTGTGATTTCGAAAGTACAGTAGAAGAGTTGCCATCCAAAGCCTTAGGTGTGTCTCCTAATGCCTTTAACTTAACTTTCAGACTGTAGCTATATTCCACATGTTCCTTCAATTTCAGTTTTCTTGCAGTTATTACACCTTCCACATATGCAAAATTGTTTTGTGAATGGAAAACACTTACTCAAATGTAAATTATAATTGCATCTGAAGTCGAACAGAAAGAGTAACATGCACCTTTAACAAGGAAGCCAGAATTGTGGGATATAAAAAATATAAGCAACAGAAAAAATAGAAATAAAAGAGAAGAAAAAAAGTTCCCAACTTCATAGCCTTTATGTTTGTAGTTAAATATCCTCAATTCACTAGGAAGTTAAAAAAGTGATTTGAGCACTTACATAAAAAGAATCAAATATAGCAAATATGTCTGCAAAAATTATCCTCTTTTTCTTTTTAAAAAAAGTTGCTATAATGGTAGCAACTTTAATTTATTCCTTATATGAATAAAGTGAAGGAACAATTTACACTCAAGCTACATAATAAATTAATAGAAAAGCAAATCAATAGGAGTATTTCCGTTTCCATAAGGACTTACTATCCGAAAGATTTCATTTTCTCTCATATTTTATATTTATCATGAAAACGTTACACCTCATGCCAAATTGATTTCAGAGAACTCCTCTCTAAATTTTAAAAATGGACAGAAAAATAAATTAAACTTGGAATATTTTTAATTGGCACAAATTTATTAAACCTCTATAACATATGAGTTAGTTGAATGTTGATGATAAGCTATTTTCATTTCCATATGAAAATTGCCTAGCATATTATATATATAGCTGGAAAGTGTGTTTCTACAGATACATCACAGCTATAGTATGGACATTTGAACATTTTAACCTCTCATTTAGGATTTTCTTCCTGAGCTAGTGCAGAAGTAAATGAGAGTTGAAATAGCATTTCGACTTGAAGTCTTAGAAATAACACCTCAAAAGATTTGTTTCACTTATTGCATGTTGGAAAACTCTCTTAGATAGTTAATGTCTATTTATATGGTAATTGCTCCCCAATATATGTCTACTTTTTCTCCTTTCAGTTGGATTCCATTTTCACCTAATAATACCAGCCACTAGTATACTGTGAGAGTACAAATGATCTTCACGAACAGTGCTGAACAAATCAATAAAATGTTCAAGTTTGGCTTAAGCTGAATGCTTAATAGTTCATGAATGGAAATGAGACAAGAGAATACTTGTGAAGGGGAGCTCATTACTTTTCTTTTCTTTTGCTGATTCATTGGGAAGGCCAGCTCTCAGGTGTACCTCAGGTTCCCCCACTATCAATGCATTCCAGCCCTAAGGGGGCATTTGGTTTCACTAGAAGCATTATTGAAATAATAGTGTTGGTGAGGAAATGCATGACTTTAGTATATTGAATTTAAATGTTCCACCTGCTCCCTATATATTAAATAAAAAAGAATAGGAATAAAATAGGCATAGTTGTAATGAGGAGCAATAGTGTGAAAAAGAAAAAAAGGCAAAATTATCCAAGAATACATTAAGGTTTATATGCTCAATCATTACATTTTATATAATCAATCTTTATTTGACACACATTTATTGAGCATGGAGTATGTCCCAAATAGTATGTTTCCTCTTGGGGTTGTGATGACAGCATGGAGGGTAATGTCAGTCTTTCTTTAGAATGTATAGGTGGTATACATATGTAACTAAAACAAGGTGACTTTTAAAAGGTGGTCATTGCTATAAAGAGATTCTAAAAAGGATAGTGCGATGAGGAATGACTGGAGGAAGGAAATTGATTAGGAGGCTGTGGGACCTACTTGAGATGAGGTATTTGAACTGAGATCTGATTGAAAACTTTTAAATATTTAGACACAGTGTTCATGTTAGTTGTATGTTTAGGTGAGGTACTTCAATTCCAGGTAACAGAGTGGGATTTAAGGACTCGTTATCATTTAACTCTAGGTTAATGTTTTAGCTAAGGGTGACCTACATTTTCCAACGCTATTGCTTTTCCAGTCCTTGTAAGTACATTTGCTGTAGACTAGTAGTTGGGCCCCTGCTCTTTAGGGAGTCTTGATAATGCTCACATTGCATTCATTAATTAAAGAGTACAAAACTCCAGTGTAACTCAGGATTCAGTGCTTTGCACTGGCACAATGCAACTCACATGTATCCCCTCCTATGAACCTTGCCCTCAGGCCCTTGGAAGAAAGCACTTCACAGCTCTCACCTCACGTTGGAAATGAAATATTTCCACTTCCCTTCCTCATAAAGTCTTGTGCCGACCTAATCCATCTGCTGACATCCAAACAGCCATGGGTATGAGGAAGCTCTGCTGGGTGAAGCAAGTTACTGGAGTGATGTCATCCTTCACGCAAACTCTACACTGACCTTGGATGCGTCATTCTCTCAGATAGCATCAATTAGGAGGCACTAATGGCTTTTACCTGCAAATCAAATCATTTGTTCACACTTCTCCGTCCCATGTCCTAAACCTCTTTGGATCTCTCTATGATGTATATTTTATGCTTTTCCTTAAAATATGCATGCTGATAGTTCATACTTTCTTATGAATTTCAACACTTTGAGGTCAATAGATTTGCCTAAATGCTTTATCAGTTTGACCAACTGTGTTAGACACGTATTTCTGACCCTTCAAAATGATTCTTAATTTGCTATATATTTGAATTAATTTATTTGATGAAATTCTGCCAATATTGGGGTTTTTTAAAGGCTTCACACTTGCTAAGCAAGCACCATACCAAGTGAAGCTCGCTCTTAGCTATTTTGCTTTAGTTATTCTTTAAGACGGGTCTTATGCTTTTGTCTAGGCCATTTTAGACACAATCTTCCTACATATTGCTCCCAAGTAGCTGAGAATATAGGGATGAGCTATTGCATCTGGCTTTTGATTTAATCTTTAAATTGCTTTAAGTTTGTTGGGAGAAATGAATATATCCTAAATAAAAACATGAATTCATGAAATAATTTCAAAGCATACTTGGACAAATACCCATTATCTCAAGTCTTTTCAAAATAAGAAATAAAACATCTTAGGAATTCATTGAGCCAGGCACTAGTGGCTCATGTCTGTAATCCTAGCTACTCAGAAGGCAGAGATCAGGAGGATAGTGGTTTGAAGCCAGCCAGGGCAAATAGTTCACAAGATCCTGTCTCTAAAAAACCCTTCACACAAAAAGGGCTGGCAGAGTGGCTCAAGGTGAAGGCCCTGAGTTCAAGTCCCAGTACAGCAAGATTAAAAGAGTTCCTTGATGTTAGTCATACTTCATGTGAGATTTAGTCACACTTAATTTTGTTTCCTTTATTCACTAAGTTCAGCACAGCAGCACCAGTCCCCAGTCTTCTACTTCTGGACATTAGTGAAATAAATCCCAGAGGTCCCCAGCCTGTGGTTCTTTGCTTTTCTTCAGTTGAAATGAGGGGGTGATCTTTTTCTTTATGGAAGATCTGATAATTAAATGAAATTCTAAATGCATAAGCAGAGTCAAGCAAACACCAACTGCATAAAACAATCAACTGGTAACAATTGATTTCTGGGGTACAGAAGGACATTGAGACACTGAAATTTATAAGCATTTTGAGTTTGAAAGATTTTTATAAACCTGGAAGGACATAACAGCAACAAAACATTATATGATCTTTGAATTACTTAAGAATAGCTACATAACAATGTATTTCTCTATCAAAATATTTTTTCAGTTTATAAATGGATATCTTTGATAATTTTGGAAAATTCTGGGCTGCTATGTCTTCAAACAATGTGTTTGCTACATCTTCTCTTCATCTAGGATGCAATTAAATGTATATAAAACTTTATCACAGAATCCTACAAGTGTCTTATATCTATCTCATCCCTCTATCCTTTTTGACTTTTGACTGGCTTCATTCTGAGAATATTCTTTTTGAAACTTCCCACCATTTAGATTGTTTTTTGATGATTTTTCAGTTCTATGTATTTTCCATGACCAGAATTTCCTTCTTTATATCATTAAAATATCATCTATTTCCTCCTTCTAGAGTTTGTGATTATTTCCTAAGCATTACCATTTGTTTTGTTTCCTGGAACATGTTAAGCATTTAAAAATCATCCCAGATATTTTTGATACTCAGAACACCTCTTGTTTCTGCTGCATCCCTTTCATGTTGGCTTGCATTGTGTGCCTAGTTCTTTCAATGTGTGTCTGGCAGTGAATTTCAAAATATGCCTTAAGAAAAGATTTAAGGCAAGGATGATAGCCTCTTTCTCCAGAGCTGACATTCTTTGGTTTCTGTCTGCTGTCTTAGGCTTGGCTGTATATATCTTCTTGAGCCATTTGTGGTTCCTATGCCAACCAGATAGAGTGAAGGTCAGTTACAAACTGTGGAGGGGAGGGCCTGCTGCACTTTGTCTTCAGACTTACCCCTAACTCCAACCACAACAGAACCTGACCTCACAGACAACAAAATGATGTTTGTGCAAACCCAAAATCTACAGGAAATGAGAATTAATAACTAAGTTAAATAAGATGTCTGACAACACTATCGATTTTTTAAAGAAATAGATTTAACTTCCATAGGGTTTTAAATATAAACTCATTGAAAATAGCAAATACAGTCAATTTCCATTATTTAATTTTCAAATTTATTTATTTATTTGCAACTCTAAAAAAATAACTTGTGATTATTTTTGAGTCATTTGTGGATGTGTGCAGTCATGAAAACTTTGAGTTACCCAATGTGTAATTTCTCAGGTTAGTAGAGCAATCAAGACATTGTCTTCTTGTTCTAGTTATCTTGCTGTAAGCAAGTGTTCTTTTTGCAATGTCTAGTGTCATGTTTTCATTTTTTTGTACTTTTCATAGTTTAAAATACCCCCAAGTGTACAGCTGAAGTGCTGTCTGATGTTTCTGAACACAATGAGGCTGTGCTGTTCCTTACAGAGAAATCAGTAATACTTCACTCATTATAAGTTATATTTATGCTGGCTGTGAATTCAATACTAAATAATCAACAATATTTATTGATCAAGTTGTTTTTAAATAGTCTATAACGAGGTTATAAACTGATCAGTTAACAGAAATGTGACTAGAGGCTCACAGGAACCTCACCCTGCATTTCCTCTAGGGCCGAGTTCCACTATTCAGTGTTTGTGGTGAATTTTCAGTATATAACTACTTGGAATAATGAAAAGCAAGTGTACCTACATATATGGACAACAAAAGATGTACAGAATGTTAGAAAGTTTTTAAACAATATCAAAATATTTGAATACATTTAATAATTCATAACAAATAATATGCTCATGTATTTTATGATTCAACTTTGCAATAATGTCACACTGCCCAAAATTATCTACATGGTTAATAAAATCTCAATAAAAACGACACAGTTTTGGATGGAACTTGGCAAGATGTTTCTAAAATTTACAGAGAAATGCAAAGACCCAAAAATATCCAAAGAACTCTGGAAGAAGAACGTGGGAAGACTTTCACTGTCATATTCATACACAAATTCCAAAGCATCTGGTTTAGATGCAAGGGCAGCTGAGAGAACAGTAGGAAAGTAGCCTTCAAACCCAATTTATGAGATAAGTGGTGCATCACACAAGGCAGCAAGGTATTTCACAAATTGGCCTAGGGAAAGAGACCACCTCACCAACCCAAGCAAATGACATTGAGTGCTAAGACATGCAAATTATTCACAAAAAATCAATTCTTCTATATAAATGCAAAATCAGAGATATAAGTGCAACACACAAGCGCCACACATGAACTAACCAATTACACAAGAAAATTAATCAATAGAATGTCTTTATGACATAAGGTTAAAAAATATTTGAAAATACAGCAACTCTAATACAGAAAAAGACTACTAACAAAATAACACTAAACATTGATATTTTGCTCCCCCAAATTCAGTACTAAAGAGTGAAAAAGATGTTATTTGTAATACATAGAATCCCAAAATCTATTTCTAGAATATGTGGAGAATTTGATTCCTATAATAAGCAAAAGACATAAAACTCATAAGAAAATAGGCTAACACCATAAATAGCCATAAGTAAATACACAGATATAAAGGAGTATGTATGTTCAAATGATTCAAATGGTCAATACACATACAGAGATGTGTATAACCTCATTAATAACCAGGGAAGATACAAATTAAATAGTATAATCCACTGTGGGTCCACAAGAATCGCTAAAATACAAACCACCAAAAGATGGCACAAATGGGGAATCATGAAAACTCTTATATCTTGATGGTGGATGTATGAATTCTTATAGCTATTGCGGAAAATAGGAAATTTGATTAAAAGTTGAAGATGAACGTGCATCATGACTAAGGGACTCGTTCCTCAGTGTACACTACAAGAGAAAAAATTCTGACACTTGTTAAAACAAGAGTGGATAATCAGGACCATTTTTACAGCAGCGTGGCAGTAGACTAGAGAGAGGTAGGGCTCAACACTGATGCAATAAAGACAGCAGAGGTCCATAGCTAGGCAACAGAGGGAGGATGTAAGGGGTGATGGAAAATTACTAAGAGAAGACTTGAAGGGTAGGGGAATTCTTGCTAAACTGACTTAACTGCTTTTGCTGAGGTAAGGTAAGGACTTATTCACCAAAGGTGAGAAAGAGTGAGGGATTTCTCAAGAATGGGATTCCAGCTGTGGTTGAATTTGGCAGACAGATGGATGACAAGACAGAGGTCAATTTTGAAGCCTTAGAGAATGGGGCTCAGAGGAGCCTGCAGCTTGTTAATCAATCTGCCAACACTCAACAAAAATGTAGGAGCATTTGCTCTATAACAGCTATGCATGTGAATCTTATTTTTAATTTTTTTTACTAATGTATAATAACTGTCAAAATAATGGGCTTTATTATAACATTTTCACACATGCATTTAGTGTACTTTGATCATAGTTCATAGAAAGACATAGTGCTATTTTTTTGCAATAGCTCAATCCTTGCCAGGATGAGTATACTAGTCTTACTCAAGAACAATACTGGATGCCTACCATGGACAAGCATTGACTCATTGTATCAAATACTGATTGTAGACATGGCGAAGACATCACTGAAAGAGTCAAGCTGGAGGTAAGGCATGAAACTCTAGGAGAGCTCCATCTCAAAGAGATGGTGTCACGTTGAGATTAAGTTTAAACTTTACAATGCGTTCACAAGATGAAAGATGAAGGGAGCTTCCAGGAAGGAAAAAAAAAGTTTAGCTCCATGGTGACTTTTCTTTTTTCATTTTATACATTGCTGCTGAATATACATTAGAGGAACACATTTTCCTTAAGCCTCCACCATTACTACATTTTGTAGGCACATCAAACATTGTCTGAGGAAAGTGGAACGAGCAATCTACAAAACCTTATAATCATACTTAATAGAAGAAGGGAAGAATAAAAATTATCATAGCCAATAGGAAATAAGATCTCCACCAGCAGTTTCGTTTTAATGGAGAAACTGTTTCTTGGACTTCTTTTTCTCCTCACGTTAAGGTTCAAGCCATGAGGGTCACAGGTGGTTTATCGTTCTTTTATATCTAAATATCATTGGAGAACATTTTGTGGATGTGCGTCATGTCAACTTTGAGTGAAATGATTTTCATGTCTGAAAATACCTACTAGTAATTTCATTTTTAAGAGTAAACTAATCACTGGCTCAGTAGAGTTACCTGAATGTTTAGCATGGTAACACAGGAGAGCTTCAATATTAAAAAGTTCAACTTAAAGATTATACTTGCTATTAATTGAGTTTTTTAAAGTATACCATAGACTTGCTCTTATGATGCAGCAGGAGTAAATCCCCACTTTACAAATTAGTGAATTAAAGCTCAGAAAGCCAGGATCAGAGAAAGCCAACACAGCAGTCCCACCTGTCAGACAGCAGTGTCTGCATTCCCACTATTTGCTATGGTTTGGATAATGGAATGTCCCCAAAGAGGTTCACAAACTGAGTGTTACTCCCTGATGCAATTGGTGCTCAGAGTTATGGCTTCCCTCACAGAGGGAAAGATTGGATTATGAAGGGGTCTGACCTCATGACTAGAGTAATCCATTGATGGATTCAATATCTGAAGAGAGCTATGTGTGGTGGCATAAGTCTGTAGTTCCAGCTACTTCAGAGGCAAAGAAGGAGCCTGTCTGGGCAAAAGCATGGATCCTATCTGAAAAAGAAATGAAATAAAAGCAAAAAGGACTGGGAGTGTGACTCAAGTAGTAGAGCACTTGCTTAGCAAGTTCAATCTCCAGAACCACCAAAAATAAAAATGGTAGAACCGTGGAAGATGGGACCTCTAGGGGAAAGTGGGTCATGTTCTTGATGAGTGTCTGCCCTTAACCTCTCCTGCCTCTCTGCTTCCTGGCTGGCAGGAGGTGAGAAAATTTCTCACCACACTCTTTTGCTGCCATGATGTTCCACCTCACTCCCGGTCCATAGCAATGTAAACCAGCTGAACATGGGCTGAAACTTCTGAAACCATGAGCCAAAATAAATATGCCACCCTTAAGTTGCTCTTCTCAGGCATTTTTTCACAGAAAAGAGAAACTGACCAATACACTACTAAAACTAGTGCTGTGATCTCTGAAGCACATCATTACTAATGGATGATCAGAAGCATAATGTAAAGAGTCCTATTTTGCTTTATTTATTTCACAAAGCTAAAACATCGATTGTGATGATGTTATTCTTAGTACAAACTATTACGAGTATCAATCATTCAGAGAGCACCATATGTCTGTGTATTTCTTAAACATGCAGCTCATGAGACAGAAATCTTATCAGTGTGGTGAATCTCTCTGTATCATTACAGCAACAGATAACAAAAATAAAAGGAAATCTGTGCGTGTCATGGCAAACACTACCTGGGAATTTCACTCTTATCCATGGAGTCATTCCAGAGGCTTAATGTGTTTCAGTTCTAATTTAATAAAACATGAAATCATTTAGATATTGGGTGTTTAGATAGAGAAATAGTTTTCTCTATCTTAAAACTCACTTTCAAACAGGAGGTTTCATTCTGCAGAACAGGGGTCAACATGGATCTATTAATGATTCACATTTCACTTATCCTTAGCTATCATTGTTTGTTTCACATAAGTCATAGAAAATGACATACTGGAACAATAAAAATGTGGTCTAAGAATAAAATGATACACAAAGAGAAGGCTCTCCTTGTTTGTACACGTTAAAATATAAGTGTAGTTATAATTATCAAACTAATTTGTAACAATTGTGGAATATCTTTTTTAAAAGAAAATGCATATGTAAGAAAACTGGTATGACCTTAAAAGAGTGATTTCTAGTATATTTATACATTTCTTTTTATTTTTGTTCTTCTGTCACATATATAAGTGTGTATGTATCTGAAGGATTATATGTTTTTGCATTTTTTAGCCAATATTTTATTATAAACATTTCTACTGCCTTTGACAGTTTTGTAAGTGTTGTTTTTAATGATTTTTCTTTTATGAATTTAGCATAATATCTGAAGCATTTTCTGTTCTTCTGAACCTTCAAATTTACGTTTATAATTATAGGATGAAAATGTTCACACACGCAAGCTACATTCCTGTTCTAAAATTAACACCCTGCTAGTTTTCTAGATGTGGAGTTTTGAGTCAGCAAAAATAGTCATCTTTAAAAGTATTAAAATATATTTCTGAGTAATTTTCCAAAATACTGGAGAATCCTGTAGGAAAAACACCGTACAGTATTTCTCTTTCTTTCTTTAGACCTCTGCACAGAATTTGGCACGTACTTGATTCTCACAAGGGTTTTAGGGCTGAACTGACTGACTCTGTTTTGAGAAATGGAACCTACTTGTGGTCTTGCCGGCAGCGGGTGGAAACTCCACTGCAGAAGCATTCAGGAGCCACTTAAAACACTCAGAATGTCAAGCCTCGCAACCTCTCATTTCATGTTGCATAACCTTCGTTAAAGGTGGGAACGAACACACTGAAATGTTTGTGAAGCATCTGTGCTTTCTTATCCGAATGTGCACTTTGAGTTTTGACAGAAGCTCAGCACATGCTGTGACCTCTGTGCTGAGATGTTACAGCCTCAGTGACAACACTTGTGAACTTAGTATGCGGCTGTGCAAGGTATTTAAGGCAAAACACATGCCTGGCCACTTTGTATCTGCTTATTCTTTAGGTTATACATATCAGGAGACTTACATTATTGGAGAAAAAGAAAAAAGCAAAGTCCCATTGATAAACCACAAGTATGAAGTCCAGTCTACCAGCCTATTATTGAGTGAATAACAGAACTAACAGCTGGAAAAAAAAAAGTGGAAAGATCAGGCTCAGATTAATGGTGTCAAGGACAAATGGGTGCTATAATCCAGGCAAGGAGTGCTTTCCTTTAAATTTGCCTCATTTATTTTTATTCCAGTGGTATGCTTTAGAATTAAGTGCTTCAGTTCCATCAATCAGCAAATAAAATTAACCTTCTAGGAATAGTGACTGCATCATCACATCTCTGATTTCCTTTCCTTCTCTCACTCTTCACAAACTGTGAATTCTAACTCTGGCTTTCTGAAAATCGTGGTCCAGCATCAGCAACATCGGAATCACCTGTGTCCTCAGCCTCTCCAGAGTCAGCCCTTCAACCCCTAGCTCTCATCACCTCTGTGAAGGGCTCTACAAAGGGCTCTACTTGCTCTGCAGCTTTCTGAGATGATGGCTTTTTTGCCCATAACAATTTCACTATTGGACCCTAAGGAAAGAACCTGCCTTCTATTCATTGTGGGTTCCGGATCACCTCCCTTCTTCCTGAAAATCTGTAGTTTTGAATCTGTCTGTTGCTGTCATGTGCTTAGCCCCAGTGATTCGCTCTCATTTCATGATGCTTTTAGCTGCTGACTCACTACCACTTTGCCCAAAATATCCCTGTCTTACGTTTGTAATGGTTTGCCTGTTCATGTAGATGATCTTCCAAACACTCTAACTGTAAGTTATTTGAAATCCTTTCTCTGTTATTCTTGACATACACACCCAACTTCCATCGCTCACTCCCTTGGCCATTGGTTGGCTTTGCCATCACCAGTGGCAGGCCCCCATTTCTTCACTGTTGGGCTTCACATCCCCTACTTGGCCATCCCTTTCTCTAACTCAGTTCAACCGTCCTTCAACTCATCAAGATCTCTAATCTTTTGATCTCACATCTCAGTGACCTTCTTTCCTTAACTAGATCACTGAAATCTGTTTCTCAATAATATAATTCCTCCTCTACATCCGTTGTCCACCCCCTTGCTCCCTCTTGCTTTACAGTACTCATTTGATAACACCACAACCTGGCACAATTCACATGTTTTTGCCTACTTCTCTACAGAGAACATAACCCAAGAAATATACATAACCATGAGGACTGAACCCACCCTTTAAATTCATCACTGGGTCATAAATAACTCATAGCAACCTTGTCATATTTCCCCAGTATTTTTACTCCTCCATTTTCTGTCCTTCACTCTCCAACTCTCTAGCACCACTTTCCCATTTTTATTCTCAATTTTCTATTCACTGAGAAAAGTAGGCTTTAGAATAGAACTTTGCAGCCTCCCCCTGTCACATCCATTCACTTTCCAGTATGCACCCACATACTTTGTGTTCCTGCTGTTCACATATGAGCACACGATGAGCTGTGATCCTATCTGAGGCTGTCCCTTCCATCTGTGCTCTGATTCCACTACCTCCCACATGCACAGGATATATTTCAGCAAGCCCCTGCCTTTGACATAATCACTGTAATCAATTTTCTTCTTATCCTTACCCCCTTCCAGCTATCACTTCATTTCTTTGTTCCCTTGTTAGCTAGAATCCCCAAAGAGGTATCTAAACTAACTAAACACAAAAGATAGGAAAAAAATCTAAATGACCCTGGATGTGGTGATGGTGATAATGTTTTTAAATATGGCACCCAATGCACAATCTAAGAAATTTCATTGAAATAAAAAAAAAATTTCTGCTCTATGAAGACACTGTCAAGAGAATGGATGGCAAACCACAGACTGGAAAAAAAGTATTTGCAATACACATATCTGATAAATGACTGTTTTCCAAATATTCAAAGCACTCTTAAAACTCAATAAGAAAAAGAACAACTGGATTATAAAATGAGCCAAAGACCTGAACAGACACCTCAACAATTAGTGTATAAAGATGACAAATAGGCATATGAAAGGATGGCCAACTTCACATTCCACTTAGGAAGTGAAAAATAAAGTAATAATGAAATATCACCATTTGCTTGTTAAAATGATGAAAATCCAAAATAATGACAACAGCGAATAGTATGAGGATTTGGGGCTACAAGAACTCCCTTACCCATTGCTAGGATGTACAAAGTGGTATTAGCACCATGAAGATGTTTTTGGTTTCTTGCAAAATGAAATACATTCTCACCGTAAGATGTGGCAATCCCACTTACTAGTAGTTATCCAAATGATTTGAAAACAAGTCTACACAAAAACTACACTTGGATGCTTAGACCATCTTTATCCACAATTGCCAAAACAAGGAAGTCGCCAATATGTCCTTCAGTTGTGGTTGGGGGGGGTGGATGAATAAACTGTGATACAACAGGGGATGGGATGTCATTCACAATCAAATCATGGAAAGACATAGAGGAAACTGAAATGCATGTCATTAGAAGAGAGAATGGTTGCATTCTGTATGATTCCAAGTATATGACCTGGGAAAAGCAATACTATGCAGACTGTTGAAGAAGAAAATTAAACAGTTGTTGCTGAGCATTGGGAAAGAGGTATAAATAAGCAGAAAACAGAGGCTTTTAGAATAGTGAAATTATTCTGTGTGGTACTCATGCTCTTTTGTTTAATATTTCACTTCAAATTTTTTCTGTATTTAGCTGATACATAAAAATTGCACATAGATATTGATGGAGTGTGTGTATAAATTGCATAGTGTTTAAATCAGGTTAAATATACATACTTCCTTGAACATTTATCATTTATTCATGGTGAAAAAACTCAGAATCTTTTCTTCTAGCTCTTTGAAACATACCCTCACGCTGTTGCAAGCTATAGTCATCTACTGCACACAGACCTTCTGGCTCCCATCCAACTGTAACTTACTACCCATTGTTCAGTCTTCTCCATCTGTCCTTTCCTCTTCCTCTCACTTTGGAGTAGACTACCAAATTTAAGTACAAACTTTCTACAGTTCATTTGTTACAGAATCATCTGTCTTAGCCCTAAAATATTTCTTTTAAATAATGCAGATCATTTTAGATATCAGCTAAAAAACTTGAACTAGAGTTGCTGGTGGCTCTTGCCATCATTTGGGTCAATTGAGCAGCTTTTAGCTATGGAATCTGAGCAGACAGGTGTGTGTTTTCCCCATGTATTAAGGTGTGCATGCTTCTGTCTTAAGTTTTCATCTTCCAAGAATTTTTTTTTTGTTGTGTTTTCTTTTTTGGTGCTGGTATCAAACCGAAGACCTCATGTATGCTAGGCAGGCGCTGTACCACCGAGCTACATTCCAGCCCCCTTCTAAGAATTTTTGAAGACAAGTGTGGTAACTTTGTTGAAGCCACAAAATAGACACAGAATCTGGATCTTTGAGTTACAGCCTACAAGAGAAGTTATTTGCTAAGCAGGATAATCTGTTTGGTCTTTCTGAAAGAAAAAATATAAACATTTTCCAAACTGAAACACTAAGCATTTGTGTGTTGTTGTCATTGATAGAATAGTAAGTGTTGCCGGCAACAAATATACCAGACTCTTGTAAAGTCACAAGTCCTTTGTGGAGTATTTGTGGTGAATCCAGCATCCCATGGAAGATCTTCGATGAAACCTTTTAGTTTCACATGATCTTGTGAATGTAAAAAAAATAAGAACTAGTTTTAAAAGTACCCAAATTACTTCATTCAAGTAAGTTGTATAATTTTTTGTTCTTTTGTACTTATTTATTGGCAGTAAAGGGGATAACTGAGCCCTCATGCTTGCTAGGCAGCTGCTTTGGCACTTGCGCTACACCCTCAGCCCTTTTTGCTTGTTTTACATTTATTTTCTTATTATCATATTACGTAACATTTACAAAGTTTCTTACAATATATCACATTGAATTCACCCCCTCCATCATTCTCCTTTATTCTCCTTCCTCCCGTTCCTGAATAGCTTGTCACTCTCCTATACCTTGGTATGCCTACACCAAGAAAATTTATTTCACTTTTGTTTTCCACGTATAGCAATGCATGTCTGTTTTATAATAAACACAGTACTTGCTAAATTCAAAAGCTATAATGATATTCTAATAGACACACACATTAAAAATGAAATTTATTAATTTTATCTCTTCAGAAAGAGTAAAACTATTCTTATTCAAGTTACAAATAATTCAGTTGTTACTGGACAGGTTTACAAACATTCCGAAAGCAAGAAGTTAAATTGACATTGGAAAACTTTTCAAGATTCCTGTAATCATCAGAATTATCTTATCTAAAACAATCTTAAATTATAGCTTTCCATAAGATTTTTAATAATTTTCTTTTGTATGATCCTCTCAGACAATGTATCCTCAAGTCTTATCAATGGAAAAACTTTGATCCATCACGCTACTGGTGTCAAGGCTGAGTGTAATGCAGAATATGGGAGCAATGACCTCCATACATGCAGAACCTCCATATCTTCAGACAACATAACAGACATTGTTGGTTCAACAATAATAATCAATGTGAAATCCTCTATGACAAGATTTAGGGAGCAGGATTAGTGTTAAGTCAGTAGTCTGTGTTCTATCAGGTCTCATTCCCTCTTTGTGTGACTAAATAAATAAAATATGAGAGATTCATTTAAAATGATGTAGAAGGTAGTTCCTGGTTTCCACATCCTGTGATAATGTGACTCTCATGTTAAATCAATAAGATATTTGAAAACTACTTTCAGCCCTTCTACTTAAGATGTCAATACTGTCGCTTACGTCTGATCCTGCTTTGCCAAACTTCTTTTCCTGCTTATTTTACGATAAAATTCCACATGGTTGGCATTCTGCTACAATTCACTTAGATGCAATCTGATATTTTTCTGTCTATAACCAAATGAGGTACAGAACTTGTAGTTAATTTCGCTGTTGTTCTGTGCTGAGTCTCCATAGAAGGTGTGGAACAAAGCAGTTGATGTGATGCTTTTTATCAGAGCTGCTGCTTGTAGAATCAGAATTAACTGCCAAGGCATCAACGATTTCATGAATTTTCTTTGTCCTTACAGTTTGCTCTTCTGATTTGTACTTATCTTAATTTTCCTATTCTTTATAGCATTTTTGGTTTCTTGTGTTGCTTACCACCTTCTGGGTGATGGTCTTCACTTATTTTCCCCCTTTTTGTTCTGGCTTCTCCCACATTCCTAGGATCTGCCATGAACTAGCTTGGGCCTTGCACCCATATTCAGCCACAGAGCATATACCTTGATTTTGATTGAAGAGCTGACCAGTCAGCACTGTAGTTTAAGTTTAGTGTGACTGCTTGTTAATTATTTATAGTGTTTATGTGTTTAGGCTTCCTTACTAAATTTTGTGTCTAAAATTTTTTTAGAGTACTAACATTGCAGACTTTAAAGTCTATATTTGTTTTAAACAACATAAATTACCTTCTTGAAAATATGTTTTTCTCTTATTTTAAGAAATTAAGAATGGACTGGGAATATATGTCAGTGGTAAAGTGCTTCCCTAGCACACACAAGGTGCTGGGTTCCATTCCCAGCAACACAATCTGTGTTCATGCATGTGGTTGTGTCACATATATAATCATACATTTACCTTCTATTTCTTAAAGTATATGTCACATAGACTAGGTATGGTGTCACATGTCTGTTATTCCATCAATGAGGAGGCTCAGGCAAAAGGATCATGAACTGAAGTCCAGCCTGAGCAACATGGTGAGTTCAAGGCCAGCCTGAAACTCTCTCTCAAAAACAAAAAGACAAACAAACTATATAGCTATAATATATGGATATATCATATACATACACGTTTTATATATATATATATATATATATATATATATATATATACACATATAAGATAAAAGCAAGTACATAGACATAATCCTCATTATTTGTGAATTCTCTATCAATGAGCTCACCTAATCATTAACATATATCTATAACCCCTCCCCACCCAGACCAATGCTTAATGGCTGTGTTGCAATCATTCCCAGCCAGGCCTGATGTTCCTTGCTAATGTCAGCTGAGGTTCAGCGAAGTGTTAGCTTTTTTGCTTTAGTTCTCTTATGGTAAAATAGGCTCCTTTTTCAGTTTATTTGTGCCACATTTCCATGTAATTGCAATTGGTTTTTGCTGGTGATTTGGCTGTGCAGGATGTTCCCCAAGCACGGTGCTGATGTGTTGTTTGGTGTTCTTAAGCAGAAGAGGGTGAGGGTGCCTCATGGAGAAAGCACATGTTTTGTGTACCCCTCATGCAGGCCTAAGTTACATGCTGTTTGCCAAGAGTTCATTGTGAGTGAATCAAAAAGTACATATTTTTAAAACTATCTTTAAACAGATACAGATATAACACAATGCTACGTTCCTATCAGTTTGGGAAAATGTGGACAGTAGTTTTCAGGAAATGGAGTTTTCCTCAGAATGAGCAGTTCAAGATTGGCTAATTCAGAATTCAGAGAAATTTCACAAAAATCAACTTTACATAAACACCCAGAATTTAATGAAAATCATATGTGGAAATTTAATGTCAATTCATGAGTGTTCTAAACCCAAACATAAGCCTTCCGTCTTCTCTTCGCTAGATCAGTAGTTCTCAAAGTGCCGTGTAAGGATGTCACAGTTTCTGAGACCTGGTACAGCACCTCAAAGTCCTCTCTTTTTAAACCCCATGTCTGGGTGAGACCAATAGCTTCATATATGTAATGTGATTCATTCAACAGATTGATCATTGATCCATCACAGAAATCTATCTCTTTAATTAAACTAGGCATTAAGGATAATTACAAGGATATAAAACAGTATCATTCTTTTCACTGAACTGTTTTTTTTTGTTTTGGAAAATATAGTTTATTTCCTTTAAATGATTGTGTTAGCTTTCTGTCACAATAATGACTACCTTAGATAATCAATTATTAAAGAGAAAAGGGGTTTTTGTTTATACTTTGTGTGTGTGTATGTGGTACTGGAGCTTGAACTCAGGGCCTTCACCTTTAGCCACTCCACCACCTCTATTTTTGTGAAGAGTTTTTGGAGATAAGGTCTCACGAACTATTTATATTTGCCTGGGCTAGCTTGGAGTCGCTATCCTCCTGATCTCTGCCTTCTGAGTAGCAAAGATTATAGGAGTAAGCCACCGGTGCCAGGCGTGGCTCACACTTTATGGGTTTCGTCTAAGGATGGTTGCTTTCACTGCATTGCACATGCGGTTGCACGCCTTTATGGGAATGGGTGGTGGAGCAAAACTGCCCACCTCATAGGCAGGAAGTAAAAGAGAGTGAGGAAAGAGCTGGAGTCTCAGCACCCCTTTCCTAGCATGCACCAAAGACCTAAACCTTCCCACAAGGCCCCATCTCCTGGTAGCACCAGACTGGGGCCAAGCCTTTAGCACATGTGCCTTCAGGGGACATGCCAGATCTAAATTATTAGAGCAATACTTGCATTATCATCTTAATTGTCACAAAATTCTATTCGTGATGTTTTTATTATAACTTTATTTGTTAAAAATATTATTCATGTTAACATTGGAAGGATTTATTGTTTTTAAAGTATTACAAGGTATGTCTACTTATAAAGAATATGAATGGTGATGTCAGATTAAATTGACTCTCTTAAAAATAAAAATAAATCCTGATTTCCTCATGTTAAAGACTCCAGTAATATAAAGGTAAATATTTAATAACTAGTTCTCCTACAGAAGTTCCACATTAAAATTGAGACAATTGTGAAGCAACAAATCCACCAGTTGGAACACCATTCATTTTTATGAGTGACCTTTAAGTTGAATCAAGAAATAATTTTTGAGTAGTGGGGCATTTCCTCAGATATCTTACAGTTTTTAACATAAAAGCGACAGATTCAACATACTTTAGATTTAAAATGTATTATCAACTTTTTTCAAATTAACGACAACAAATGAAACCTGGCTTTGAAGCATTTGCCAATCTCTGTCATTTCTTACCATGTCCTCTTTCAAAAGACCAGCCCAACCTCATGGAACAGGGTGTATTAAGGAAATGCAGGACAGTTCAGTATTACCTAGCATTCCCACCATGCAAACATAGCAGTCACAATCTCAAAATAATAGAAATAAATAATTTGAAAAATGTTGAGTTTTGGGTATTTATTAACTTTGTCTTTAATATAATTTCAGCTATAAGTTTATGTAATTTTTAATAACAAATCTTCTAAAAGACTGGTTGCAAAATTTCTGAAAATATAAGAATCATTCTGGCCAGCAGTTCTACCACACCACTGAAATACTCCCCTCACTGTGTCCATTTTCAAGCTATCAACATGAGGCCACAGGAAGCAAAGACAGGAGTGAATGTTCAGAGTCGGTTTGGAGAGTGTGCTCATCACCACCAGCACATCGCCAGAGGTAACCTCCATAAACAGAAACTCCTCAAGGGTCTCCATTGACCCTAAAATGGTTGAAGGATCTCAAGACTGGAATGGGAGAAATGCAAGTCCAAGTCGGAGCCAGTGTGAGGACCCCTGGTGATTGCCCAGAGGGGTAGAATGTGGATGGTCAAACAGTAAGTCGCACTTACACAGCATAATAGACACAGGGCTTGACAGAGGAGCCGAGTATGAGAAAACAAAGTAAAACATGATTCAAACTGAAATAAAGTTATTCTGGGTAAGAAAAAGTGGAAATAAATTTGTTTAAAAAAATAACTGAGATGGGTCATCTCAATTCTAACAATAATTTTGCTATAGCCTTTCATTTCTAATGGAAAAATGTTTGTTTCTTGGGTTGATGTTACCCTGTGCAATGACTATACATGAAAGCAAAGTATAATAACAACTGCTTTCTAAGATCTTATTACAAGAGAGTCCTTTTGATCTGCTAAACTTCTTGAGAGGTTTGAAATGCAAAATAAGTGTAAGCTGAGCCTGAAGGCATGGGGCAGCCCTTGTGTAGCAGAGATTTTGGAATTCTGAAAGTAATCCAGGAAGAAGAGGAGAGAAGACAAGGGAAGAAGGAATGGAGATCAGGCAGCCTGGGATGTAGAGCACTGGGACATGGAAAATGAGGTTTGAAGTTGCCCTGTTCATGTGGCCCTCAATCCTCTGCCCTGGTCTTGCACATCCTCATATTTCGTGTGCACTAGTGTGTGTGTGCAGGTGTATGTAGGTGTGCATGTACTCACATGTGTAGATGTGAGTGTGGATGTACCTGAGGGACGAACTTGGGTTACAATAATTCTGTACGGGAAAGAATTGAGAATAAACTGTGACTGCCAGATTCTACATTTCCAAACAATAACAGCAATTATAGAACAGCTTTGAACTTCCAGACACCAGGGAACAGAGTTTTGGTAGAGAATTCATATTTTAATCTCCATGAGTAAAGGTTCCTTAGTTTAAAGAAACCTAAACTTCATTTTTCCCCTTTCTAAAGTTTTTTTCCTAGTGTATATCAGTTGAACACAGCAATGGGTTCCATTATGACATTTCCATGATACATATAATGTTCTTTGCTTGTGTTGACCCCTTTCATTACTCTTTCTGCACCCCCTTTTCCTCTCCCCTTTCCCCTTTCATAGTCTGACTTTTGCTTTTTTGTTTTTTGTTGGTTCAGAAATATTTCCTATTCATCCCTCCAGGCTTATATAAAAATGTAAATATTAATAACTTATTAAATTGTCATGGTTAATAACACTTTGACCATCATTACTCCCTTTAATTTAATTGAGGTTATAGCACCTTTAGGTTTTATAATACAATGTAAACCTTTTCATAATGTAACTCTGGCTTTAATTTGATTTAAGTCATGGACATGACATATATCATTTTTAAAGATGTGTGTGCATGTGTATATCGGTTTTGATCTGTGTATTTCTATGTCTGCATCTAAATTTATGCAACTACCTAAGAGTGGTGACTTTAATGTAAGGCATCTCTAAATTTTAAGGCAAAAACCTTACAATGGGATTGTTTGATCACCACTTGCAGAAATAGAAAAGGAATACTAAGTTCAATATCCTAAGAGTAACCTGCTTTCAATTTCCCCTAGTTTAATACTAGCACCTGCCCGCAGGTGTACCAGAGCACATTTCAACTGTCAGACCGAATCAGAGGGACAAATAAAATCACTAAGGTAACCAGCTTCTTAAAAACCCTGTGAATCATGAAGGCATTTTTATATAATATCAAAACTAAATTATACTTGGCAGACTAAAATTTTAAATTGCCACCTAAAAGTAGGATTCATTTTCCACTATTGTCTGTTTCCAAAGACTCTAAATATGCATTCAGCATTTGTACTGCACTGGTTTCTTTTTAACACCCAAATAAAACGAAATAGTAAGACAAAATAACCTTTCCCTGTTTTTATCAAAGTTAAGTCAAAGAGAACTGTCTAAACACATCAGTCAAATAGGTTGAATGTGTTCTTGTTACTTTAATAAAATAAATGATTGAGGAATTATGATTAAATAGAAAATATGGACTTAACCCCTGGGGAGAGGAAACACTCTCTCTAAATTCACTCACTTCATGGTTCTTCTTAAATGATTTCATTCCCGAGTTGGAGACACACTCTGTCAGTTCATCATCCTTTTCTCAATCACATTTTCATCCTTGTATCTCCTACATTGTCATCCCCAGCCCTAGTCATGATATTCACACACTATATCCATGCTTACCTATCCCACACATGTACTCAATTTATCTGATGCATCACTTCTCCCAGACAGCTGTCATCTGTTGTAAATGAAGTCTCAAACGTGTGCCTTGCTTACTGCTCCCTGAAGGGTAGTCGCAGGCACATAAAACAAGGAGGCAATTTGTAGGTGCAGTGCTATGAGTTACTTCTGTTTGTAATCAGTTATCGCAGGTGAACTGTGTAACCTAACAATCGCTCTGTGACTTAGCACTATGGACCACCTGCCAAAGTGTACAAAATTACAGATGGTGTTTTGGGGACAGCTTTTTATTTCCCCCTGACTGATGCGATAATAATTCATATGAGCCCCACAGAGCATTTTGAGATTAATGTATGTGCTTGTGAGCCTTCACGCTAATGCACACATTACTGCTCCATGGGCAGAGGGGAAATTATGAATGAAACAAGCAATTGGTTATCCCTTCCATATCTAACTGTCAGAACAGAAGGCTGCCTTTGTAATGTTTTTATCTGTCATGGACTGCAGAGAAGTGACACATACTGTGGTGGCAGTATGGTAATTTTCTGCAGCTTTCTGAGCCTGCCATTTGCAAGATTAGTCCTGATGCAAATTAATAAATAATGTATTCACTGTTAATAGATCCAAAAGCTTAAGTTCCTGAGAGAAATTGTGCCAAATCATCAGAGAAGTGCTATATTAAATGGGCTGGAGAAAGAAAGAGGGGGAGGGGCAGAGGTGAAGAGAGGGAGCAAAGGAAAAAGAAGAAAATACAGATGTTTTAAAGTAATAGATGCTATTTTTACATTTCAAGTAGTCAAAATTTAGTTTTGAGCATTAAGTATTCTTAATTATTTAATTTTATTTCTTTTCTGGTTTGAAAATTATTTTTTCATATTCCTCATAACTTCAATAAAAGTAAATTTAAGTATCTGTGATTTTGTTTACTTTGAGGGTGTAACTTCTAATTTATATTTTAACTTAATGAAAATATACACTATATATATGCACATATATATCTTTGATGACTTATCAAGTCTGTATTTCATCTAAGAGCTACTGACACCTCTGACAATATTATATACACAGTCATTGTTTCCAGTAGTGTTTCTTTTTTAAACTCATACTGATGTAAACCTTCAGAATGTGTACATGTATCATATAGAACAGGGATCAGCAAACTTTTTCTATAGAAAAAGGATTTGAATAGCAATTCCTTTAGGTTCTCAGGTCCTGTGATCTTTGTTCCACCAACTCAGTTCTCTGCTGAGAAGAAAATCAGTGGTGAATGCACAAAAGAGCCAGGACTCCTGTGCATTGATTTGTGACTCATAGTCAAACACTTAACCGAGGAAAACTTGATCTAAAACAAAGCTTATTCCAAATTTTTCCTCAAAATTCTCTAAGTTACTGTAGTACATTTTATGCCTTAGGAAATTCTCCATTGTAGGCTGAAAGAGCAGGCAACATTCACACTGGAGGGGCATCAAGGTAGCCTGGGACTCTTCATATCACGTGATTGCTCACATACCACATTAGAGGCGTGTCCTTTCCCGTGTGCACAGGTAGTCATTATCTGAGACAGATCTTACCTCTGTGTGCAAGAGGTGAACAGCATCCATCTTGCTAGCGCCAGTTGGATGTATATGCACCCAGCCCTCTCACTCATGAAACAGTGGCAACCAGAAAGCACCAGGAGCCAGGACACAAAGTCACTTCCTCTGCCCATTATCTTTTGGGGAGCTCCTGCCTGCGTACAGCATGATGAGGGCTGACACTATTATTTCCATGGAGAAAAGGATTAAAATGATAGATATTTGATCAATGCATATATAAAAATTTAACAAATGCCATGGGGAAGTGGACTGACAACAAAGTCAAGGTGCTTTGTGTCTTTCTTTTAACCATTTTTCAATGCACTTTGTTTGATTTCAGTAACTCCAAGAGTCTGCATTTCCAAATGGCTTTTTATCTCCAATGCCATGTGAAATGCCCTTTAGAAGGCTAAACAAAATAATGTCACCTGTGTCTGTGTGTCACTGAGCTTTGCATTATCCTCACAAAAGTCAAATGGGTGTTATTCTGAATGCAGGCTGGCAGCTGGTAATGAAAGGTGCTTTCTCAGAATCTCTTTTTAAACATACATTCAACCCCATATTGATCAAGACACTTTACCAACTTGTCTCTCATGCCAACCTCTACTGTGATTATTAATGAAATGCTGTATCTTATTTAAATATTTGATATGTTTTATAGTACAATGAAAACAAACAACAAACTCATAAACTCTCAAATCCACAGGGTGGGGCTTACAGCCTGGTGCAAGTCTTGCTCTGAAGATCCTGATGGATGAGAAAAGAGGATGCTTTTCAGATGGATTGAACACTCATTTCACCTGAACCACACAGGCTTCTGGGGAACTGTCATTTTCCCCCATAGAAAGGGAGCTTTTCCAAGGGAAATCAGCTGGTGTCCTACTGCTGACCATGCTGTAGCTCAGAAAGTAACTAATGCATTATTGTTGGGGACCTGAATCACATCAACGACAAGTGACAGGTGACTGTTCTGACCCAGGGAGTAACGGTGGGTGGTAGAATATTGCACTGATTGTATCTTTTATTTCTAGTGATGTTTTATAACTTTCTGTGCATATATGATACACAGAGAAAATTTTGTAGGGTTACTTAGGAAGTGACCTTTTTTATGGGATCGGTGTTTTAACTCAGGGCTTCGCACTTACAAAGCAGGTGCTCTACTGCTTGAGCCACAACTCCAGCCCATTTTGCTCTGGTTATTTTGGAAATGGGGCCTCGTGAACTATTTGCCCAGGGTGGCCTCAAACTGTGATCCTTCAGATCTGAACCTCTCAAGTAGCTAGGATGCCGGAGGTGAGCCACCGGCGCCTGGTTTACAAAGTGACTTTTGGTCCTAGAGTGTTCCATGCTTTCTCTAGGATCTCTTCCTTGTGACTGTGTCACTCACTGCTGCTCCCTCAAAAAGCTATATTGTTGTAAGACATGGGTAGAGATGTATTAGGACAGTTGCTGGAGCAAGAGGTGGAAGCCTCACGCATTCTCCTTGTTAACATCTGTGAGTGTGTGGAAGGCCCCCAAGGTAACCCTCAGGTAGGGAGATTCACTAGAAGGACTCAAAGAACTTAAGCAGCCTGCTGCACTCAAAGGTAGTTTATTATGGATAGAGAACACACAGTAGCGTCGCCAACAGGAAAAACTATTTGGCAGGAGCTGGGAAGCCGAGATGGAGATGTGGAGCTTCTGGTAGTCTTACTCTAGTGGATTCCTAGCAACGTGTGACAATATCCATGGGTATTGCCAACTGGGGATACTCATTTTTATTTTTCTGAGACTTGGACACATAGACATGGGTCATCTCCTACATGTCTAACCTTATTTTCTGGACCTTCCAGAGTCAACTGATACCAACAGGCCCAAGGACTCCATTGTGAATCACATTCTCAGCATAGATTTTCTTTGAGGATCTTTTTATTTCTTTCCTTTTTTCTGACACCTTGTCTTGATATGTAGGCTTGAGCTGGGCCTTGAACTTGTACTCCTCCTGCCTTAGTATCCTGCTTTAGTGTTGGTATCATAGGTGTTTGTCACCATGTCCAATTTTTGTGAGGGCTTTAAAAGTTGTCAGAGTCCCGCAGTCGTCGGAGGAGTCATAGGTCCTGACTCTGAGTCCCTCTGCTCCTGAAAAAGCCCCTCCCTCACAGGTTTCATGCTCTTGAAATGTGCTTGTTCCTCTTCCCATGTTCTGTCTTGTTCTTATTTTACCTGTGGTTTTCATTTAACTGGAATTCATTTAAGAGAAAACAAAATGTTATTTTTAAAAATCAAATTAAAAGTTAAAATAAATGGCTACACTTGTCATATTTTTATTGGTTTATATGGCAGCAATGATAAGTCTTACATTGCTACTATTGCAGGAGGAAAACTAATATCTCTCAAAACACTGCAGTGTTGGGGATAGAAAATAACATATTTTCCTACTTCAATGACTCTTTGGATGTCAGTATAAGAAGGAGGAAAACATTTCCATTTTTTATGGAGGTGGTTTAAAAGCATACATCTGTATATAATTTGCTTCTTTTATCTCAAATCTTAAACTATTACTCTATGTTAGTTTTAAGATTCCTTTCTGTCCTCTGCTTGGTGTCCCACTGTCATTATGATTCTGTACCTTCAGTATCTGAGCTTCACAAAGCACTTAGAGCCCACCTGTCAGTAATTTTCTATAAGTTGACTTAATTTTCTCTTTTTTCCTTTTCTTCAAAATAGTTCCATGCATCACCATCAGTTATCTTTAGTCTCAGAACCAGTAGTTTCACTGGTAACATCTTCATTACCCCAACACTCCTGTGTGTTTGCTGCTGTGCCACTGAAATAGAGACAGAAAAGACTATTTTATGCTCAGTGATTACTGCCTTGCCTCAAACCACACCAACCCACAGTAAATGGGCCCTCAAAACAGGTATAAAAAACATTTTTTGGCTGTGCTGGGGTTGAACCCAGGTCCTTGCACCTGTTGGCAAGAGGTCTGTAACTTAGCTATATCCTTAGTCTCTTTATATCTTCCTATTACTAATCAAAAGTTACAGATGTGGGAAAAATTCACTGATTGACGAATAGAAAGTTGATAATAATCAGATCAGCTTCAGAATTACTGAGCTAGCATTTCCAGGCTGAACAAGTTACTCTATTTTCCTAAGTTCTCTCATTTTTTTTTCTTTTTTGTCTGCCTCATTTAGTATAGGGTGGAATAGTATCAGAATTGCAAATTTGTTAACTTGAATAAATGGGGGAATGTGTTCTAGTCATTACAGGCTCAGGTGTGCTGCAATATCCAACAACCCAGAACCATAGTAACTCATCACACGCGGATGGTATCTCACCTGTGCTCCACGCTCATGGCAGTTAGAAGTTCTGTTCTGTATCGTCCTGCTCCTGGAACCCAGGCTGATGGAGCAGTAGCTATCCCTAACACTGTGCTGACTTTGAGAGAAGAAACAGCTCAGCTCTGGGCTGATTCGATTCTCATTAACCAGGAGGCATTGGCTCAGCTGAAGCAGTCTTGGTTCTATCTCACACAATCCAAAGGGCCCGGGAAGTGCAAGCTCATCTTGTGCTCAGAGCATCTGCTTACTGCCTGTAGTTACTGACAAGGCCGTCTTCCAATACTGCTCAGCTCGTAATGCTTGCTAACTGAGTCTTATATAACATGGTGCGGCTTTGCCTCAAGACTGTGGACAAGTCACACTACTTGACTTCAGCTCTTGTTTCTGTGGAGGGAGAGAATTCTAAATTGTTGTTATTGCTATTTAATTTCAGACTTAAACTTAAATGCTTTTAAAAATGCCCATATGAGTTAAATGGAAAAAGTATATTATTAAATATAATATAAAAAAGTAATTCTGGAATTTGTAAAATAAGATTATACTTATACCTCACTCTATACACACATACACAAACACACTCATGCACTCACTCAAACACATGTTCATGGAAACTTTCTTGGATATTCATCAGTAGGAGAGCTTCCCCAATTCCAAAATAGCTAGCTTTCTTAAATGGAGACTTTAAATAACAAGGACAGGCTGTTTTTGTTCCTTTGTTTGCCTGTTTTTCTTATAAACTGGAAGCAGGAGCTTGACCTTTCTGGGTTCTCTGGTCAGGGCAGCCTTCCTGACAGAGATGGTGTGTTTGGAGGAAAAAAAAAAGCACTCCAGCATGCAGATCTTTGTTTATGTACTAATTAAAGGTTAAGGGGAAGTAACCCCCCATTTTGTCTTTAGTTCTTTCTGTTTTTCATTGATATTGAGGAAAAAGGGAATGAATTGGGTTCTGGTGGGAAGCATTGAGCTTTCATATATTTTTTCTTGAATTTTGCTTGAATATTTTGCCTGACAGCTTAGCTTACGGTAGGTAGAGGTTATAGATGTTATATTTAACTTTTTGCCACTGAAGTTTTTTGTTAATGAATTTTTTTCCTTTCAAAATTTCTAAGTTAATTTCATTATTTGGAGAGTTACTTAAGTTCAAAATAACTTTTGTCAGTCTCCTTATTCAATATGCTCAGGTTAATATACTTTTTAATATGTACCACTTTATAAAAATTTTAAATTGACTAGTAATAATTATACATATTTTATAGGATACAATGTCAGCATAAATGCATTCATTTTAGAATGATCAAGTCAAACAGAGTAAAAATAATGCCACTTCCGAATAGTAATTCTAGACTCCAGGACTTAATTAAAAGAAAGGGAACATCCCCATACAAAGTAATGTTAGAAATCACCATTTTTAAGCTCATTGTTTATATATTTTTTATGGTTTGAGTTTTGGCATAAATCCAAAAGACTGGCAACAAAGGTGCTTATTTTTCTTTTTAAATTTATTTGTGTCACTTTCCTCTGAGCATCCTCTAGATAAATTACTCATAATGGTTTTTAAATTTTATTAAACAATTCAAGTTGACTTCTTTGATCACAGTCAATCCAAAGCAATAAGTGAAAAAAGAAAACAACAAATATTAATAGTCTTACTTTTAGTTGCTTCAACATTATTAGTCATGTTACACTCTAAGGACTATCTAGAATAAATTATACAAGAGATTATGTGATTAGTTATTAATTCTTTCCCTGCAGAATTGAGAACCAAGGGATGTGATAATACTTCTTCATTACAGAAATATGCACTTCCCTGGTAATATAATCAAACTGCACCAAGGCATGGTAATGAAGGAAAGGCAGGAAGCTGAAAAATGAATCTGGCAGTTGTCTTCAAATCTCATTTTACCCAAGTAGTTCAAGTTTCTCTCCATCCAGACTTCCTACTATAGTTTATAACATCAGTCAGAATTAATGGTGTGGGTTGTTTTTTTTATCAATTTATGATTTTTTTTCAGATTTCTAGCCTTGAATTATGGCCCATAGTCTTCTCCTTACTCTATTACATCCTGAATTCTTTGACCTGGATTTAGTAGTTCTCTTGCAGTTAGATAGTGCATTTACCAAGTGGTAAATTAGCTATCTTTACTGAAATCATCCAAGCATAAAGATTTGTCTGTGCTTTAGATCATTAAAATACATTTTCTATGAAGTTATTTATCGCAGGAATTTCTATTGAGTTAACCTTACCCTAGACACACACACACACACACACACACACACACACTCCACATGCTTATGTGCACATATCCATAATCCACCTTTAGTACTCAGCTTCCTGTTGAGATAACAACTTGAGCAACTTAAAAGGATGAAAGGTTTATCTTGGTTCATAGCTTCAGCGATTTCAGTCGATGGTCACTTAGAACTGTTGCCTCTAGGTCTATAATGAAGTATACCACCATGGTGTGGAGCACATGGCAGAGGAGACTGTCTCCTCGTGGTGCCTGGGAAACAATGAGGAGAGAGGACAGGGCTGGGGTCTCAACATCTCCTTCAAGGTCAAGTTCTCAATGACCCAACTTCTTTCCACTGGGTCCAACCTGCAAAAGGTTTCACCTTCTAATAGTGTCACAGACTGGTGACCAAGCCTTTAACATATGAACTTGGGTGACATCATCTACCTATCTATCTATTTAGATAGATAGATCATAACATCATCTACCTATCTATCTATTTATCTATCATCTTTCTATAAATCCTTATCATCTCCTTACTTGTCTTGCAAATTGCTAGTTTGCTACCTTATCTGTTGATATCCCTTACTATTTTTCCTAGGCTGTATTTGTTTTTCCTTTATGTCTGTCAGAAGAAATTCATACCATCTTCTCTCTCTTGTTTACTTATTTCAGATTTGAAGCCCTGAGGAAAGTAGACAGATTCCTACTCCATACTTGCCCTGTAGTTGTATTTCCCAAGGCCACCTTTCAGTTCCTGGCTCTGAGATCCATCTCAGCCATTCACATCTGAACAGGTGGGCCACAACAGTAATGTGTAAGGGTCCCCTATATGAACCTTAATTTCTGCTGTAGTGCAGAGGATCTGTAGAAAACAATCTGTTCTTCTCAGCTCTGCTTTGCACAAAGTTCCAGTATATGTTTATATCAGAAGAAAATTTGGCTCATATTTTTCAATAAAGATGCATTCCAAACTATACATATATATACATATATATATGTTGAGTTTTTAATATAAAAGGTCAGCACAGTTGCACAACCATCTAATCACAGGACAGAAAGTTACTCTTTTAACCGAACTTCAGTTAAGCATTCATTCCCATTGTGAGTCAAGATTAGGAGAATTTGTTTCTTTAATGTAATAAAGAACTGAGCTACAAATATTAACCTATATGATAAATACGTCCTTTACCTAGAGAGTTGCACTCACATAATTTCATGCTATCTACATAACTGCAAACCCTCAGCACATTGCACTGTTAATGAACGCAATTTTTTCTTATTTCTTCTGTGAAACACAGCTTTCAACTGTGGAAACATGCAGTGACTGATACATCAATCCTGCTTCTATGATGACACAGACATTTCAATTATAGTGTGTAGTGAAGGGCATATGGAATAGCCATACTTCCATCTCTGATGGTTTTGTGAGATTTTCAGTGTCCCCAATTATGTAATCTTTTATTCAATTCTATTTCAGGCAGGACAAAGACCATTCTGAAATGCAAAAGTCACAAAATTTTGGAAGCACACTATCAAAATATGCATCAATTTCACAGTTGCATGGCAGCATCTTATGGACCAGGATGGAGCAATGTGATATCCCTACAAGCCACAAAATACACTAAGAAAAAAAAAAAAAAACTTCACTCTGTTCTTATTTGGACTAATTTTTTAAAACAATTTTATCTTCACTTTTTCTTTTTTTTTTTTTTAGTTATTAGGCATTTTTGAAGGTGAGCGTGAAGAAAAATGAGAGACTATACTGAATTTGCTATTTAATGAGCAGCAGAATCAATTTATCAATTAGCAAGTATAGGTCTTTCAATAAGCAAAGATGTTATGCTGCTTGCATTGGAAAATAGTAAAACAAACAAACAAACAAACAAGCAAAAGTCATGCTTCCTGTTTGCAAACTTACAGTTTGAATGTGGGCAAGACATTTAAATAAGTAATCCTAATGTAAGAATTAACACAATAAAGGAGGCACGGAGAAGACATGTGAATATTAAGGATACAGCCACATATTATTTTAGGGAACTGAAGTCATAAAGAAGATTTGCAAAGTTATTGAAAAAAATCCTCCCTATGAAGTAAAGCATCTGTGTAATGATATTTGCCATAGTGCAAACTTTTTATTTTAGTATTTGGGGGAGCTCTGTAAACACTTTTCTAGTTGCTTGGAGTTTAGAGTAGAGGAAACTTAATCTAAATATCACTTCAATAATGAAAAGGCTTAAGGATTTTTCTTTTTCTACTGCCCAACTTCTTCATAAATCCCACACAATTTCAGACCTTAAACTTGACTCTCTCTTCACTCTCTGAGCTGTCAGCAACTAACAATCAATCCTTTCCATGGTTTTTTGTTTTGCATTTTGATCCATTGAGCTCTTCCTTACAACCATACATGGCTAAAGCTTCCTCAGGAGAATGATGGTGCTGTGTTTCAGATATATTAGAAATTTAACAAATGCCTATACTTATTGGAGATGATGAGGCTCCTGAAGGGAAATCAATACACTTTCTTGTAGATTATCATAAGAAATCAGTGCAACATTTATCAAGCACAAATCCAGCCCATCTCCTAAAGGATGAAATTGCCACACATATTATGCTGATTTTAAAGTAAACTTTTTACTTCTTATCATTCTGGCAGTGAGCAACCAAAGTCTTCATTTCATATAAAGAATAATATTTTGATATTGCAGCTAAGAGAATATTTGCTTTTGTATTTGCATACGAGTTTTCTGTTTCTGCTACTTCTTAGAAGATCCAAACATCAGCCTCACTACTGTCTTCAACATTGCTCTCAGAAACCATAGTATCTTTTGACGCAGTAGCCAAATGGCTACCACACATTTCACAAAAACTAATACATTATAAAACCTTTAACCCTAGCTAGGCATTTGGCTAGTAATATGCAAACGAACTGAAATGCCTCGCATCACAATTGTGCAGTGACTTTTATTAGAACAATTTAACACAAGCAATAAACTGTTTCAACTAAAATGCCTTAAGAAAAGCTCTTTCTCCTGCTTTCTTGCTTATCCTTAATTTGTTTTTGTCCATACTGCATTTAGAAATTAAAAAAAAAAGATTTTGTAAGTTTTTAGCACGAACCTGATTTCCTTTCTCTTAGAAATGTTGTGCAGAGAATGCAGCACATCAAACCTGAAGCAAAGCAGGTGACAGTGCAACAGAGCACCTTCACAGCCACACTACTGGAATCACCAGGCCACTCTTCCATCGGAGTGGGTTTCCTTTAAGCTCACTTCCTCCTGGATATCTTAGTAGTAAACCTTCAAAATATGTTTCAGGTATTGATTAATGTCCCCAGACGAATTGGGATCTTTGTTATTCCAGTGCAGCCTGCCTCACCCTCATCTGTGAGTGAGTTCAAAATGCAGAACTTCAGGGTCCATTGAATTTTAGGGGAGAGGTTTTTTTTTTTTTTTTTTCTCTTTGTCTTTTCTTTCTTCGTGCTGGGATCGAACCCAGGGCCTCACGCATGCTAGGCAAGCGCTGTACCACCGAGCTACATCCCAGCCCCCATTGTAGAATTTTAAGCAGGATTTTCAGATGATTCCCATTCTCATTGCAGGTTGGGAGTTATGAGAATGTCTGATCCTCTCCCTCAATTATATTTCCTTCTTTCCTCTGTGGAGTTGGTGTCAGTTCAGGTGGTGAGTTTCGGTGAAGCAAACCAGTGAAGGGAGCAGGGAGTGGATGTCCACTCAACACATACGCTGCAGGTGCATGGTAAGGAAGAGGATTTGGTACTTGCCAGCTTGGTGCTTCTTCAAGTGACCTGCAGCATAGCTTTCACTTTCAGACCTAGAATCATTTCTTAAATGTACTTGTTCCTCAACTTTGATTTCGGTGCAGCGGATAACCAGATTTCTCTTAAAACTTATGATCGGTATAAAGTGGCTTTTATAGTGGATTGTGTCAGAAGAATGGCTCCTGAGGGATAAGCAGTTGTCAGCCTGGATCCTCAAGTTGCTCACTCTTAAGTACAGTCCTATGGGGGCTCTACTTCCAAAGAAGAGTCTCAAGATCAAGAACTAATCTCAATCATGAAATAATTTAGTCAGTGCTGCCACATGCCTTCTGGAGCAACGGCAAAATTGTAATCAGATCTGGGCAAGGTATTAGGTTTATTTTATGTTAGAGTAAAAGATTCCAATTCTCATCTGCAGTCCAGTTTCTTGTAGTTTGAGGATTTGCAAGCCACTCAGGTGATGGAAAGTAGCTTACTCAGACTCACCCTAAGATGGCAATAAGCCACGAAGCAGTCTGCAGACTTCAGATCAATGCCACCAGAGACCCTCACCACATTCAGGTCTCAATCCTTTCAAGAACAATACTCATTCTACATATTGCATCTACTGAACTATCACACCATGGTGCAAATAAACATATATAATTATTACATGTGAACCAAAAATCTGTAAAGTGTTTGAGGAGGTGGAACTGTTAACCACCCCGATGGATCATTTCACTGTGTATACATGTAGCAAATTATCACCCAGCATCCCATAAATTTATAACAATTTAAAAATTTAAAGCAATTATTTTAAAAATAAAATAACAATAACTGTCTTGAAACAAAGCTGATCAGTTGGTTCTTCCCCAAACTCCCCACTTTTCAGGCCTTTAATTCCATCATATCCCAGGATTCCTTGCTTTTTGAGGAGGCAAAGACAGACAGAGCAATGGCCTCTGTGTGCAAAGGCGATCTGAAAATAAAACATAGGAAAAAAATGGTTACATGCATCTTATTCTCAAATCTGTTTAAAGATGGCTCCATAATTTTTGTATTTAAAGCATTATTAAGCAACTATAAATACAACAAATTTTTTGATTTATTCTTATAGTTGAACACTGGAAATGGAAATACATACTGATTTATCACCTGGCATAAAATTACTGAAGGTAGAAAATCAACCAGTTTTTCTTTTGATTATACATTTTCTGATTTTGAAATTAGTTTCTGGATATGACATATGATTTATGTATATTAAATGCATTCAAATTATTCTGGATATTCAGAATACATACCTGTAGCTCATTCAATAAAAGTAAACTACAGAATTACATTAAAAGAAAAAACACATTCATTAAAAGAAAAATGATACTAGTAAAAATTTAGGAAATGCTTTTGCTACATATTAATGATTTTCTACTATTTTCTAGACTAACAGAATTTATTTATAAGAAACAATTTGCAGACGGATGCTTCATTAGCAATAACTGTATCTTAGTGATAAGTAAGAGTTTGCAAATGTTTTCCTTGTTACATTCTTTTATTTTGAGGAGATTGAAATGACTGACATTAGGCACTTGACCCAATATGGTAAATCAGTAGAAACTAAATAGCAGGATTAAATAGGACTAATGTCCCACATAAATCAAGAGTATAAAGATGCATTCTTTCTGTTCTAACAAATGTTTCTGTGCCTGCTGGCGTACCATACTTCAAATAGTAGAAATCCATGAAGATATTAATTTTCCATGTATGTAAATTTTTCTTGTATATAAATTTTAAGATATGCAATGTTAAGAATTAAGTAGCAGGGAGCATTGGAACAACAAACAGTTTACATTGTATATTTGCAAAATCTTAGTATTTACTGCAAAATAGATACTGACCAGACATTTAAAAAACAAAAGATCAAAATGTACTGTAAGCCAGGTGCCAGAGGCTCACACCCATAAACCTAGATACTTGGGAGTCTGAGATGTGGAGGATCACTGTTCCAGGACAGGCCAGGCAAAAATGTTTGTGGGACCTCATCTCAATGGAAAAGGTCAGGGGTGATGGCATTCCCCTGTCATCCCACCAATGGTGGGAAACATGAAATAGGAGGCTCTGAGTCCAGGCCCGCTTTGGCTATTGCCAAAAGAGCCAGAGAAGAAAGGGCCAGAGGTGTGGCTAAAGAGGCAATGTGCCTGTTCAGCAGGAAGCACGGAGTTCAAAGTCTATTACAACCCCCCAAAATTTAAAGTCACTCTAAAATAATTTTAAAAGTGTCATTTTATAATAAAGCATGCTCATTTTACAATACTGAAGAAGTATCACATTGTGGTCCCATTTTGCTTTACATTTTGTCACATTGCTAATAAAAGCAAAACTTAAAAAATCATTTTTAAAGAATTTTTATGGAATGTTAAAATGTGTGCCATTAAAATAGCTGGTACCTCCATATTTTTGAATAGGACTATCAGATGAAAACTGTTGGAATTGACCTAAATGCAGTAAGTCTGGAGTTTTAACTGAGTCAACAAATTTTTATCTAATTTTACCAGGACAATATGTTTACTGATTTCATCAATAAATATAAACCAGTTAGTCTCATAAACAAACATTTCTTTGTTTTCTATTGAGCAGTGACTGATTCAGAACTGATCCCAATTTTTAAAAAATTTTACTTATGATATTAATTCATTAGCTAAAAGTATCTATATATGCCTGAGTACTTATACCTGTAATATAGTAATTTGTTGCTGTTATACACTACACTTTGATAGTGTTTTTATCACTGAGAACTATAAAGACACATAAACAATTTGTCAATTATAAGTAACTGCAGAGTACATAATATTTAGAATTACTATGTATATTCCATATGGTAGTAACTCTCTAGGATAGGGTTACAACACACTGAAAATACATTTACCAATAATTTTCGAAATTATTTTATTTACTAATGCATATGCTCATTTGTAAAAGAACATTTATGTCTTTAATATCCAAGCATATGGAATATATGATAGATAATATGTAAGAGTCAAATACAATGAAATCACAAATAGGATGTATTAGGTAGTTTAAAAATCAAGAACAGACATAACGCATGCTGAAGATGAATTTCAGGAATGAGTTCTAGGAAAAGAAAACAAATTTAAACTCTCTGAGATAGATATTTTGGACAAATGGAAGGAGGAGGAATTGAATTATCCATCTTCTTCTCTCCCACTGTTTTTTAAACATTAGAATGCTTCCTCCATCAGTTCTGCATGTCCATCTGTCTTTACCACATTGGTGATCATGGGTGTTAAGCTGCATGTTGTATCCTGGGTAAAGGACATGGTGCAATTCTATCTGACTCATCCCAGTGTGCAACTAACGGCCGACATTGTTAGCATTACTGTTTATGGGGAAATCTCTACACTTAAGAGAATAGAACATGCTACAAATGTTCTAGCAGCACTAGCAACAATTACTCATCACATGGAAATGGGACAGGAAAGTAACCCCTGAGATAACTAGAAAGTATTTTCTTTTAATTCTTAGTTATATTCTGAAAACTGTCAAAGCATGCTTACAATAAAAACTTCTAACACTTGACCAAACACCCTCTAATAGGTAGAGCAGCCAATTATTCAGTGAATATAATCCACTTCTCTGTTAGTCTGGTTTATTTCACCATTACTAACTCCTTTCCAAAAATAACCTCAAGCTTAAATTCAAACCTAGCCTGTGTCTTTTTTATATAAGAATACATGCTGTTTTCATTCTGTTCCCATAATCTAGACCGTTATTTAGATGAAAGGTTTCCTTTAGTATTGTTTAAACATTTTCACTGCCGAATAGAAAAGTTTGTCTTAATTCCAAAGGTTATGATAATGATTTAGCACATATATGTTTGCCTTTATATGGGTCAAAAGAAATTTATTTAAGAAATTAATTTGAGAAATTTGTTTAAGAAAGCTGCTTAACAGCGGTATTACTTAAAGACTTTTACATGTCTAAAAGGTATCACTACTAATTAGCATACCGGAATTGCTCTAGTAATTGGTCTTTGCTCACATTCCTTTTGTGGGTCTAATATCATCTGTGTTTTAAGCTTGCATCCAAACCAGTACTCTATGATGGCACGATAGAATTGAGGTTATTCTGACATTAAAAGACTATCGAACTGATGCAATATTAGGATGAAGTAATTGGAAGTAAGAACGCACTATTTCCACTATGTTAAACTCACAAAAACTGCAGTAAAACATGGCAATCCAAGGTAGCCCTGAACAAGCTTCCCTGCAAAGTCCAGTACACAGGCCATCATGTTACAAAGATGTTGAAATACAGTACTAATTTTCAGCAAAAACAGTTGAGCAGAGTGATGGATTTGGGAGTTATTTTATAGTTTGCAATGTTTTGCATGCTATGTTAAACAGAATGCATTTTGACTCTGGGCTCTTTTAACTCTTCCTCACTCCTAGAAACATCTCTGACCTAACCATGTGCAATGCCAGTTCCCTTTGCCCTAACCTTCGACACCTTCATTCCGGTTGAACTGAGTGGACGTGCATCTCCAGTGTTAGGCGTTACAGCTCTGTTCTAAATGAGGACAATAGCCGCGAGAACGCCAATAAAAAGGAACTTCAAAATCCCTTACCTGACAGGACGTCTTTCCTAAGGTGGAACCAGAACATTATTGAAATCTGCAAAGGAGAGAGGGTTAAGTGTGAAGTCTGGCGCTGTAAGAAATGCATGCACTCTGGGCTAATGAGCTACATTGCCAGCTTAGATTTGTTTTTGATCAGCCTATCAGAAACGGATTAATAAGCAAGTCGATAAGCAAAATATTTTTAAACGGTGCTTTTAAAAATCAGATTATAGAGTGCACATTTAAACACTTTATTGTCTTTCCTCAAGACAATACGGTACAGACTACAGAGCTCAGTGGCTCTTGCAAACGTTGTGCTGCCAATAGTAACGGATGACATCCTCACTGCGGCACATAGCGTCTAGGCAGAGTTGTTTGTTAGAGCGGTAAAGATCTGAAAAATCAAGCGTGCTGCTTCATCTCATCAGGGGAAGAGGTATTGAAAGACCGGTAATTATTGTTCTTGTTTTTCTGCAGAGGCCACTTCTGCTTTTGAGGGGGTGAAAAAAGACAATCTCTCGGCAAACCTCATTCTTGTCCCTAGGGACTCCCACACACTTCTGCCAGTCTCTGGTCCGCAGCCTGAGGCAGGAAGGCACCATCGACCCTAGGTGGCGCCACGCGTCCGTGCTTGCGCGTCTCGCCCGCGCTCCAGGCTCCGCTCGGAACCCCGCGCGTCTCCCCAGGTCATTAGAGCCCAGAGCCGGCGTTTTAATAAATAAGCTCGGTGCCAAAGCGCTCCGCTAGCCCCGAGGTTCAGAGGAGCAGACACATAAACCCAGGCAGGAGGCATCGCTTTAATCCCTGCCAGAACCTGACGTTTCTCAAACTGGAGACTCTGGAACCACAGCCCTGAAACCATCAAATTCCTCCGCTTTCTCGCTCCGTCCCATTCTTCTTTTTCTTTTTTCCTTTTTTTAAAGTGTTTTTCCTTCCTCGTTATGAAAGTGGTCACGCTATTCAAGATTAAGACTTGGTGGGAATTTGGAAAAGAAAAGAGAAACTAAAAAGAAGAGACAGCACTGGTGGTTCTGAGGGTGCCTAGTTTTAAAAGGCACCCAGGAGGATTTCGCTCTCTCTGGGTGTTTGGGTGAGAGCCGAACCCGGGAGGTGCAGAATGCGGCGGGGTTGCATAGAGGGGGGTGACGAAGCTGGCGGAGTCCTTAGGGCGTGGGCAGCGTTGGGCTGTGCCCGCTGGAAACTGGAGGTAAAAAAAAAAAGCCGGGACTCAGGGCCCGGCCGGACAGCCTCGCTGCGCGCGCGCAGGGCGCAGGAGCTGAAGGGACCCCGATGGTCCCCGGGCTGCGCGTGGTGCGGCTTCGTGTTTGGTGCCGGCTCAGTGCCAGGCGCGAAACGTGTGGGTTTGCCGGGAGCCGAGCGGGGCGCGAGGCGCGCGGTGCGGGGCGCTGGGCGCGCGGGAGCCGGGGCGTGGTGCGCACCCGCAGCAGGAGCAGGAGTGGGCCGGCAGGCGCGGGAAAGCGGCAGGGCGGGGCGGCGCGGTTATTGGCCACGCGCTGGGAGAAGGGTCGCGCTCCGAGTCCTCCCTCCAGCTCCCGCTCGCCTCATTTTCTCTAAGCAGAACAACTTCGCGGACGGCAGTGCTCGCCGATCATGGATGTTCCAGGTAGGCAAACCCGACCCTAGGCTCCAGGATAATTGCCTTCTTGCATGTATTTTAAGGAGGACCACCAGGAGTCTTTGTACTGGGGGCCGAGAGAGCGCGCAAGTGAGGAGTGGGGAGGGAACCGTATCTCAATCATCTTGAACCGGGGTGAAGACAGGATATTTATTGAGAAACAACTCTTCTTAGAAAGGCTATTGGAAGAGTTGTTGGGAGACTGTGGGCGCTGAGGAGGCTTCTGTGCTTTTTGTTTCTGGGCTGGACTTTGGGATGACCTGGGCGGTTTAGTGGGAGAAGAGGGGAAGGGGCACAAGTGCCAACCAGCGTCTAAGTTAGCAGAAACCTACAGAGATTGCCACCCAGTAGGGGAAGGGAGGACCAGAGTCCATAAACAGACCCTGGAAAATAGCCCAAGACTGGGGTTCCAGTCGTTGGCATCTTCTGTCTTTTGCCAGAGAGAGGAATCCGAGGGGTTTGTCTAAGGGGACTGGCTAGTAGCTGAGGGGATGTTGGAAAGTGGGTGGCTTTAGCGACCCCTCCCCCGTGACTCTCGCAATCTCTTTCCTTTTTCCTCCTCGTAATCTCACTCACCCTAACAAGCTTCCTGGGGTTTGTGCACTGAGTGGAAGATACCTTTTTTTAAAAGATTTACGAAATGGACTGCCAAAAAAATAGTTCCGGGATGAAAAAAAAAAAAGAGGGTGAAAGGGATGGCAAAGAAGAAAGGTTTCTTGGTGTGGCTTTCAAGAAAATAACGTTTGAAATGAAGTCGATAAAGCCTCATATTTTTTTCTCCTTGCCTGCATTGTAACCCCCCTCCCGCCTTTGCCTGAGTGAGCAGGGAGTCTCGAGTGTCCCCGACCGTGTCTCAGTGATGAGGTCCTGCAGAGTCACGGGCCCCTAACCCCACTCATCCCCCGAGCGCGCGGCTCAGGACCCTCCGGGGATGCTCTGCTTGGTGCGCGGGGCATCCAGACCTGTTGGGCCAAATCAGGGCTGGGGGTGGCAAAGCGGGGAGCAAAGGGATGGCCTTCAGGGTGGTGTCCGGAGAGTGCAGCTACCAGCTCCCCGCTGCCCCTCCCCCTACTTCTTCTCCTGTCCTAAGGATTTGGGTTCTTTGCTCTGACAGGTCCGCTGGCGCCTTCCTTCTGAGAACCTCCCTGGCCTTGACCTTCAGAGCCGAGGACCTAGGCCAGAGACTACTCCCAGCCCCGCGCGTCCCCACGAGCCCCTCGGTACCCCTCCCGCTCCCGAGCACCGACCCCAGACCCCGGCTCAGATGTGGGCGCCGGGCCGGGCCCCCCGCGGGCCGTCGCTGACCATGCCCGGGCGCCGGGGGGCGCTGCGCGAGCCGGCCGACTGCGGCTCCTGCCTGGGGGCGGCGCTGGCCCTGCTGCTGCTGCTGCCCGTCTGCTGCCCGGTGCGGGCACAGAACGACACGGAGCCCATCGTACTGGAGGGCAAGTGCCTGGTGGTGTGCGACTCCAGCCCGTCGGCGGACGGCGCGGTCACCTCCTCCCTAGGCATCTCCGTGCGCTCCGGCAGTGCCAAGGTGGCCTTCTCCGCCACGCGGAGCACCAACCATGAACCGTCGGAGATGAGCAACCGAACCATGACCATCTACTTCGACCAGGTCAGCCAGCCACCCTGCCCATCCCGCCCGGGGAGGAGAGGGCGGGACTGGGTTCCCAGCTTCTGCCACGTGCAGGTCCAGGGGGTTTATCTCCTCGGCTTTCCCTTTTGCTGGCCTTTCTCCTTCTATGATGCTGTCTTGCCGTTCCCGTTCCCCTCTTCCACATCGCAGCGCATTTATTTTTAAATTGCCTGCTTTCATGACACTTGGATTACTGAGAGCCCCTGAAAGCCCTCTAAGCTTTCTGAGGGTCCTGAAAGTGAGGTTTGAAATATATTTCTCAAAAGGAAAGTTGTAGGTTTTAATTTTCAATGGGGGTACTGGAAGATTTGTGCTTGAAGAACTTCAGTCACCCAGGTGGCCAACTTAGCGCTCCACGTTAAAAAAGAGGGTTTTTTTGTGGGGGGGGACTCCAAAGGACTCAACCCAAGCACTGAAAATATGTACCTATTGCTTATTTTATGGGATGGACTAGAAAAAAGCATGTTTGTTTTCAAGAAAAATAACTGAGGAAGGGTGTGGTGAAAATGGAAGGGATGGTTATATACATATTAAAATGAACTTGCCATGTGCATACAATGTTTAATAATTGAAATACACACAATATGCTCATGCAGTATTTACAAGGTATGAATGTATACTGTAGTGTATAAATAACAAAACAAAGAGCAATGACTTAAATTGCTGTAAGCCACTTAACTTCTGCCACCTAACTTCTGTGAAGTTCCAGAGTCATGGTCCGACGTTGGCAATTCCTTGTTTGGGTTACTGAGCTCAGGGTCAAAGGATATGACCTCTTTGTGTGCTTCCACTCTCCCCCCCCCCTTTGATTTCTATTATTTTTCAGAAACAAATCCAAAGGATGATAGTAGTTTCTAAAGTTTAAGTAATCAGCTAATCTTTTTGCCAAAATGGAGCACTGAACATTGCTGGCCTTAGCATCCTTGCTTCGCCTAAACCATGTCATAAACCTCAGTTTTCATAGATTGACACACACATCTTTGCTTCTTTTTAGGCCAATGTATTCATTTTTTAAGAATCGTTGTTAAGAGTCTCCTATCGGAGGAGTTTTGTGTGTCTTTTCTGCAATTATGTTTTTTATTTAGAAGGCATTATTTCCCAATAATGGAAGAGAACAATGAAGTAGGCATGAACTGCAGCCTATTAATAAGTTTTTCTTTATGTGCTATTATTACAATATTATTATTTTTCACCTACCATTATCTTTCACAGTTTCCATAGCATTTTCACATCCATCATTTCATTTGGATATCAGAAAACCAGGATGCAATATTGGATTCTGATTTACAGAAGCTGACTACAGCAGGGTGGGATAAACTGTTTACCTGGTTCCATGTAGGGAGTAAGTGAACCCCATTTTTTGAAGGGGTATCCTTTCATCTGCAACAAGACCTTGAACTTACCAGTTTCCAGAGCTTAAAACTGAGGCTAAGGAGTGAAGGGGAAAGGAAGAAGTATCTCCAAGGATATAAGTGGAGAACGCTTATTTCTTTTCTGAAACGTTGGGAGGAAGACAGAGCGAGCATATGGCATTGGGGAGTATGAGAACTGCCATTTGAAGTGCTTTGTCCTCAACAATGGAGCACAGAGTGTGTATCTGAGACACCTGCCCTTGAATGGGCTGAAGTGATGCTTACAGCTGATCAGTTTCTGACACCTATGTGTTCCCTGAGTTATGCCTGCTGTTGTTACTGGCAGTGTCTCCCAGTGCTTTGGGAGTTGCATGGTATTCATCCACAGTGAGTGTGTAAGAAATAGCAGCAAAGGTATTTAAATTAAGGTTTATTTGTCTGATTACATGACAAGATCAGAGATCCAGAATTTTGATGTTAAAAGCCAAGACCATTAGTAAGCCATTTTATTATTTTAACTGAGTTGTCCTTTGTGCATGGACAGGATCAAAGACAGGATCTAGGCAAACTGGCCAGATTCTGTATTCAACATCTAAAAGAAAATTGGGCAATGATGGAGAACTTGCCATTCTTTCAGTTCTGCTGTGTTGTTGTAATTCTCATCTCCCTTTATGTGAGGAAAGCCAAGAGCAGGTCATGTGATCGCCTCTCAGGTGATGAATTCTATCATTAATCTTGCATGCTGTGGAATTTCCCTAGTTTGAGCTAAGGGTGTCCATGCTACCATTTCAGTCCTCTTTATTTATTCGAGTATTTTTATGACACCATAGCCCAGCCAAGGGAGCAAATCCACAGCTCAGGGGAAAGGAGGAGAAAGAGAAGCAGCAAATGTTTATTGGCAAAGCTCTTTCACTCAGCACCCATTATTGAGCACCTATTGTGTGCAACCAGAGGCTGGAATACACTGAAGAGAAAAACCTCACAGAGGCCATTCTCCCCTTGAGCACAGGAAGTTAGGATGATCTTACAGAAGTGATTTCATTCTTACTCCATGCTCCTTTCTCTCAGGCTTAGAACTGTGTTTGTTAAACAGAACATCATGGTGATGTCCCCATGACTCACAGAAACAGGCTAGATTTACTGTTTGTTTCCTGACTTTGCGTCTCTGGTCTTTCCCTCTGCTCTGACCCCCCCTCCCCAACCTTTTCCAACATACAAATTCCCATCCACTTTTTGAATGCATAAATAAAATATACTTTCAAAAATCCTCACTAATTAGAATCTTTCAGAACACCTGTGTAATTCACTCCTGCCATAAGATGGTTTAGCTTTGGTCCTGAGTGCTGAGTTGGTATCCAGGCTGCTGGGCACTAACAAACAAACAGTTATCGGTGTTTATCTGACTGTGATTAAAACCTGGGCTAAGTGGGGCTTGCTGTGTCAGTGCTGTATTCCCTCTTCTCTTTCAGGTATTAGTCAATATCGGCAACCATTTTGATCTTGCTTCTAGCATATTTGTAGCACCAAGAAAGGGGATCTATAGCTTCAGTTTCCACGTGGTCAAAGTGTATAACAGACAAACCATCCAGGTGGGTAGCTTTGGAAGCTGGACCCTTTCTAAGTTCAGTGCAGTTTCCCATTGCTGAGGGCCCATTCACTTGTTCTGGGAGGCTGCAAAAGCAGGTTGTAGGGTTCTCCAGGAGTGCTGGGCTCCGAACCAGTTGGAAGTCCTGTCTGTCAGGCCACGGGAATGGTTTCCCAGGAAAAGACAGGGGCTTGTTGCACAAAAAGAGAACAAGCTGTCTGGGGGAATGGGCTCCTCTATGGTCTGTTGAGTTTTCCCTCTGCCTTGTAGGTCAGTTTAATGCAGAACGGCTACCCAGTGATCTCAGCGTTTGCAGGAGACCAGGATGTTACCAGAGAAGCAGCTAGCAATGGCGTCCTGTTACTTATGGAAAGAGAAGACAAAGTGCACCTCAAACTGGAAAGGGGCAACCTCATGGGCGGCTGGAAATACTCCACATTTTCGGGCTTCTTGGTTTTTCCTCTATAGACACAGAGCCCTCTGGATAGTGGGAAAGTTGCAGTCTGGACCCAGGAATTTGCCCCTCATGACACCCTGAAGTTGCCTGAATAGGACAGCTTGTCTCCAACCTCCGTCAGACTGTTGCTGTAGAAGAATGATTTCTTTCTAAAGCGCCAGTATTTTCTTTGAATATTGACAATTCCTCGGGAACCTGGCCTCTAATTAGTTTTAGAAGACAAGGTCTTAAGGAGAAATGAAATTATCGATTTGAGCAATTTGTACCGTGATTGTAAAGTCAATATCGGATTTTATTGTTGGGACCATTGACTTCCCTTCTTTTGTTTGTATGTTGTATCCTTGTCCTGATGGCACAAGTGCTGCTGACTCCAGGATGGATTGCAAGCTGCAGTCAGGACTCAAAGCAAGAGCCCAGCAAAGAACCACCCGCCGGACAGCCCTTGACATGTGTTCTATGTGTGTCTGTAAAGCCTTAAGAAAAAGAATGGCTTCACTTTCATTCTGTTTTTTCCCCCTGGGTGGATGGGGGCACTGGGGAGGGGGCCTGGGCATTGTGAACCTGTCAAGAAGTACTTTATCCAGGGAAGCAAATTTTGCACGATTGGACTGCCACTTTTGTTTTGTATTTTTTTTTCTTTTTCTTACCACACTTGGCTGTCCCTCCTCCCACATTAGTTTTCATGCTGGGGTTGGAGGAAAAAAAATGTATATTGAGTTCATGGATGAGATCAAACAAAACAAAAAACTGGCATATTTTGTTTAGGATGAGACTAAGCCAAACCAAAAAATAACAATCTATCAAAGTTAACAGTGGAAATGGACGATTCTGCTTATTTCTTCTCAAGAGATTCTCAAATGCACCATTAGAATTTTTAACCTGGATTTTTATTTATTTACTTACTTATTGATTTATTTAATTTATACTTGGGGATCTTTTAAAAACTTGGCATTCCTGGGTGGGCCTGTCATATAAGTTAAGAGTGGAACTGTAATGACCAAATCCTGTAAACACTGTCCAGGAGTGAGTCTCAGGGGTGTTGTTAGACTTTATTTCATCCACCTCTGAGTAGATGCACAGATAGGTGCTTAAAAGATCGAGGATCAGTCCTTCTTCCTGTGGATCTCTTTTGAATCTGTCAAGGAGAAGGATGTGTTGACACTCTTCCAAGTGCACCTGGCGGGAAGCTACCTGAAAGTCACTGTGGTTACAGGTATTAGTTGCTGCACCGCAGGAGTGGTTTTACAAACCTTTCTTGTGTTGACACCTTGTACAACGATGTCATTAGCTGAGAATTGGTGGGTGCAGGATTTGTGTGCCAAGGAAATGTCACTAATCCCAAAGCAATCAAAGATGAGACCTCAAACAGGATGTTGATTTGTCTTTTGTGTAATAATGTAACCAAAATATTGATGAAAAAATATAATTTAAGGTTAAGAATAAATGGGTTTGATGTCTGGCTTGCCTCTTATCCCTCTACATTTTTCCCAACTCTCAAAATTGTGAGAAAGTAAAGTCTAAGTATCAAGAACTCGAAGGTGTTAAATCTGTGTTGTGCTACTTTTAAAAAAGCACATGCACAGATAGTCATGTGCAGATGCAACTATGGGTCTGGATGGATATTGGCTACTTAGATACACTCAACTTATATATGTTTCAAAGTGGAAGGTTTTTGGAGAGACGTGAAGAAATCAGCATTAAGATTTTCTGAGTGGGTGGAGCCATCTACTTTTAGAACACCTTGTCCTTCATGTAGTTCAAGCATAGAGCAAACATTTCAGTCAGCGTCTAGGAATACAAAAACACCAGAATTTGAGATAGTTAGACGTGTTTCCAAATTTTATGTGTGTGAGATTGGGGATCCCTGTATTACGTTTTCAAATAGAAAATGTAGTGGGGCTTTATAAATGAGAAAACATAGTTTTATTGAAGTCTTAGTTTTACTCTCCATAAATGAACAGCATAGTAGCATGCAGAATTTAATTCAAATTAAAATACTGTTGTTTTATTGCAGGGGAAAAAAATCAACCAAAAAGCATTTAGTGTACTGTGAGTCTGTTTAGGAGACATACTGCTCAGCCTGGACATTGTTTATTAATGCTGATAGCATAAATAGAAACCTGAATATGTGTCCCCTGTATTCTATGGCTCTTAGTTATTTTAATCTTCTTCCCCTCATTTCCTTGACTTCATGCTCAATTTAAAGCAAACAGGAAGCCTCACTAGAGTACTTCAGAGATTGAAAGACACATAAGCACTTACTATTTTTTCCACTAAATAATATATAATACATGTGCTTGTTTGTATCTGTGCCTTTATTCCATGCAGATTGTTGCTGGGTTATACTGTCTGCTAAATAAGTTATTAAATTGACCAATCTAAAAACAAGTCTATTTCAGGAGTTTATTTTATAATTAGGAAGAAAACTTCATCCTGATGATTCTACTACTTTCTGTTTTTCCTTGATATGATTGCCAAACACTGTATTAGAAGGAAGCCCTGTGTCTATGAAGTTGTTTATCACCTACCCCAGTTTCTGCCACAGCTGTATTGCTGAGCATGTGGAGAGCTGTGAAGTTCCTTATATAATCTGCAAAATCCTATAGTTTGGATGAAAAGTTGAGATGTATTTTCCCTCTTATTGGATAGATGAGAGCCATTTGTAAGGTCCCACGGAAGAGCTCTGTATTCTGGCTTTGAGCTTTGGTTTTCTTGTCTGAAGAGTGGAGACCATTAAACCCAAATGGTCGGCCCACCATCAGAGCTATTGTGAGGAGCCCAAAAGGGAAGTACTCGAGAACTAAGAGCACTGGGATAACGTGGGGTGTTGTTACAGTGAGGAGGGGGTTTTCAGGAAAATAGATTTTTCAACATGCAGCTTATGAAGACCACTTAATATGAATATCTGGCAAGAGGGCAAATTTACATAGAAGTACATTTCCATATTTCTCTAGACTACTCAAGCTGCAGATTGATATTGAAGTTTCTCAATTTGATTTTTAAGGATGATGATGTTGTCACAATCCATACATTTTAATTCCATCCTCAGTTGTGCTATTTGGCTCTCTTGTGTGGTTCATGCTCATCTCTGTATCCCAGTATATACTGCCAACATTTTATAAAATACACAACTAATATTTCTGACCTAGGCAAAAACACAGTATAATTAATATTATGGCATTTTGGTAGTAAGTTGTTTTACCTGATAAATGTTAGTCTTACTAAATGTAAATGCTTTTGAAACAAGGCTATTTTCATAACCTAAAATATATTCTAATTTGAAACATAGCCATGATGACTCAACTCTAGGTGTATAATTCTTGAGTCTTTCTGCATTCTCATATTTTTTATGTATGTGTTCATATGAAAGTGAAATTAGCTACATTTTTACAGTGTATGCTTTCTATGACCGCTCAGAGCAAAGATGATAAAAATAACCCATCAAACATAAGCATGAAAAGTAGAGATTAAATAGATTTACTTATCTGAAAAAAATAGCTAAATCTAGTTATATTGAGCCTCAGAAGAATTCTAAAATATGTACAAAGCAAAACAAAACCGTTACTCAATATTTAATTTTGCTTGTGATATTTTCTTAATATCAAAGAAATTCTACTGGTCACATACTTAGTAATGGCTACATATACCTTGTTTGCCTGTGAACACACTAACATATATAGATATATATCTATATACTATGCGATGTATACATCACATATATGATATATACCATATATAGATATATATGATATATAGATATATATGATATATATGATATATAGATATATATGATATATATGATATATAGATATATATGATATATATGATATATAGATACATCACATATATGATATATATCATATATAGATATATGGTGTATATATATATATATGTGTGTGTGATGTATATAGATATGGTATATATATATATATATATGTGATGTATACATAATATATACGATCTGTTCACATGGTGATATAATAAAAATACATAGATTGGCTACATTTTCCTGGAACCTAGGAATATTTGAGAGCAAAATTTGATGACTCACTTTCTATAAGTAAAACAAAAGCAGGAGTTGATTTATAATGCCTGAGCTATAGCAAAATGAGCAAAGAATGTTGTCGATTTGTGTGACCATATTTTGCCATCTTTTATAAGGGAACAAATGTTGCAATAAGATAATGTTGCTGTGAATAAAATAGTTAATATTATTTATATTTCTACAACATAAAAAGTATACAAAAATCTAATATAAATATGCAAATGAATAAAGGCTCTTTTACATTATTTTTAAGATGATGAAAATAAATGGGAACTCATAGAAGGTTTCATTGAATTATTTTAAAAGTTAATTGTGCACTCCGTAAGTACACCTGTAAAAAATGTAGCAAGAAATGAACTGTAAAGTGGCAATGAGTTTTGCTATTTTGTCTTGCATATGTGGAAATTTGTTTTTCATTGAGATTCTATTTCCAAAGCTGGTAAAATAGGATGTCACAAATACATTTAAAAAGTTTTAAGAACAAAGCCTATACATTCTCATGATATTAAAATAATTTTCTTGGCATTTAAGCAGCAAGTACCCTAAACGTACTGAGGTAGGTTAACATACAATCTCAATGCTGGTTTTGCTTTTCTTGTGCTTTGCAATTCCTTTCTATGGTTCACTGTGAAGAAATTAGCTGATGACAGCCATGTTCACTAGTCAAGTTTGTTTATGTATCTGTGTATTTTATGTCATACTTTTTGCAGACAGAATTCACCAAAAAGTGTATTTACTGCTTTTGCAGATGGAGGCTACAAATTCGTTTTTAAAACTTTTTAAAATGTTGCTGTGTTGCACAGCTATCTGTGATGTGATTTACAGACCTCACAGTCCCTCCCCCCAAAAAAAAACACATTCCAAGGGTCTTTTAAAAGATTCTTTGAACATAAACTTCAAAACAGTCATGTCACTGAATCTGTATAATAACATTATACCAAAATATGAATCTTCAATAAATGAGTTTTCCTTACACTCCCAGACTCAGTAGGGAAACTTGAAATTTGTAAGGGCAAAAGTCATATAATTTTACCTCCTACAGATAATAGGAGTTCTGTTTCATCTTCCCAAGTGGGTTTTGCTGTGGATTTCCATCACTAGAATCACTCCAGTGTCTATAGCATCATAAATCATCATCTTCATCAGCTCACCAACATGCACTCACTGTGTCTTGTAAATGAGCTCCTTGACAACTTAATTTGGAAAAGAAATCTTCATTCCCTTTTTGTTATGCCTACTGCAAGACTCCCCAGGGCTAGGATGCTGCACTGAACTGAGCTGGCCTAACAAACAGAAGCTCCTTATTAATGAGTCACTACTGTCTTGCAGCGGGATTAGCCATGCCTGAGTTTTTGATACTGTTCCCTACATTCTTCAGAAAGCCTGGTTTCTCCTTTTGATTTCTTACATGAGTGAAAAAGACATTAGGTCTGAGAATGCTGGCAATACTTTGGAATGTTGAGCTTCTGTTTTGCTTGTCTCTTTAATCTTACTGGTTTAAAAATACTTAAACCAATCTTTTATGCCTTCACAGGGTCATAGAAGGAGGCATCCTATTACTTCCGTCATTTGATATGAAAAAATGAGCATTTATTGTGATTCTGGGTGCATTATTATCATGAAACTGGGTTAATAATCATAGTAGAAAGAATATCTAACATGTAGCTAAGTTAATTAAACATAGTTCTCATATTGCTAAAAATAAGGGATATTCTATTCTATTTAAGATTATTCTATGAAACATTCATCTTTAAAATGCTATTTTTATCGTATAACTATTAGATCATAAATATGTACTTCCAGAGAGTAGGCTATCATAGAAAAACATTTATAATGTGGAAATGTGACAGTGTCTTCTTTTCATATTCCTAATCACAGGGTCAGGATATCATAGTATGTTTTTTTTTCTGGAATTATAAAATGACAATGAAAGAGCAATTACTTTACTTATAAAACATGATCTATTCTTTTGGGAACAAGGTGAAGATACTTCCTTTTTATCCTATGACATTTACTTATTGTTGCCTAACAGCCAGACAGTGAGCTGACGACCCTGAGACAAAAGTAAAGACACACTCAGTGTGTATCAGGATCTCATAGTCATTGTTGAAAGTAGTCTGAAGGAGATAAAGTGATAGCAAGGGGATGGGCTATAGTGGGTATAGGAGGAAACTTAGAAGTTTTAATGCATGTTTACTGACATGAATAATGTAATTTACATTTTTCACATACAAATGCTATTTCAGCACTGAAATTGATGTTGAACATCAGTTGATTTTCCAACTAAATATTTCCTTGTTACTTTTCCTCCCATGCTGAACAAGGTGGGATATTTAGCAAACTAATGCCAAACTAGGGCTCATGAACTAATCTTGAAGATGTTAAAGTGACTAAAGGCAAGTACAGAGTCTTCATTGTCTTCTTATGTGAAGTTTTAGTGGCCTCTTTAATGCCATCTTATTTCTTCTTGCCTTCTGTGTAGGAAGTTATTTGGGATGACAGAAGGCAGCTAGAAGCCATCAAATCCTTAGAAGCACATAGGCAATAAGATAAAACTGAGAAAGACCTGAGTGTGGGGGGGCTGCCTAGCACTTCGGTATTCATTTCTTACAAGACATTAGTTTAATAAATTAAGATTTAACTTAAGAAAAAAAATGATAAGTGTGAGACCAAATGGCACTGGTAGAAAACGTGAATTGTGCTTATTTTAATTGTGTGCAGTTATGCACACATGTATTTGTGTGTGTGTGTGTGAGTGTGTGGATATAAGCAATATTTACCGTCGGAATGTACCCACTGTCAAGTGCCTCCTGGGTGCCTCTGAGCTATGTGATTCTAAAAACTTTCCCTCAATAGTTGAGACAATGGGCCAGGTGCTTTAGCACGCATGCGTCTGTGGAGTCACTTCTGTGACTTTCTATCTCAATTATTTGGTTGGTCTGTGTTTTGCATTTTACTTCTTGTGTTCAATCTTAGGAATTTATTTCACCAGAAGGTAGAAATTACATCTGGTCTCCCTGACAGAGAGATTGAGAACTGTTGAGAATAATTAGGCCATCTGGTGCAATAAATCTAACAGAAAGTTATGACCAGTGGATCATGGCCTAATCTGCTCTCCATCCCCTGCATCTGAATTATCTTGGCACAAAAGAATGACGAGGGGTGGATTTTTAACAGAAATTTCCACATCTCCCCAGTGATTAGCAGGCGAAAGGCATGCAAGCATCAGCTGTGATAATTAGGGGAGACTTTTCTCCCTAAAGGCCTATTAGTTTTTGATACTTTTTTTAATGTCTCAAAATGTAGCAAACCATGGATGTCATACAGTTTTTACTTATGATTCTTGCCAATTCCTGACTATACTCATCAGAAGAAATTGTTCACTAAGATAAATTTTTCTCTTTATCTTAAGGGAAAATTCTAATGCTCCTTAATTTATTTTGTGATATTTTCTTCCAGAATTACAGAAACATTTATTTCAGTTAAAAAAAAGTAAAAATTCCCCAATAGATGGTGCTGCTGCTGTGACTTAAGCTGCTGGATAATTAGTATGCAAAAAAGCTCCAGGGAGAGGCCTCCAGGGAATTCGCTTACATTAAGTCACAGAAAGACAAAAAAATGTGGCTTTATTTTTGCTAAATGTAAATTGACATAATTGTGTAATTGGAAAACTTCAGAAAGAGGTCTTGATGCTTTGAGGTCAAGAAATCACATTGCGTCTCCATTGTCCATATCTCAAATATGTGTGAAACAAACACAAGCAAAAATGGGCTGATGGCCTTCATCGTTTTCCCTCATAGTGTTTCAAGGGTCTTTTAGTTAAATCAGTTAAATCCGTGACAAGAAGGTTGTACAGTGCAAATTGTAATGGATTCCTTCCCTCACATTCATGAGGACAGTTCCACATTCAAGGAGCACAGTTGTAGGATGGTGTTGACACTGTCATTGATGACACCCACTTCATATAGTCACAGTACTGAGTACTGTGCAATTATCTTTCCATGTGATCATTATGACATCATTACAAAATAATTACTGTAAGTCTTAAAGTGACTAAATAATACATATGGTCAAGGTCTCACAGCAAATGAATTGTGAAATAAGATTTGGATCTTGGGCTCTCTCACTTCAGAACATATTTATAAAGCACTGAGTTCACTGCATCTCTATATGAAAGGGTCAGTGTGATCAGTCCTTTGGTAAAATAAGGACTCCATCTACTATCACTAATCATGTAATTACATCACAGTTATTTCAATAAATGACTGTGTTTATGTTTAAATGTTTTAAAAAGGACAATTTAATTTTACAGGCTGCAAACATGAAAACTGCTTTATTATGATTATATTAGAAATATTCCAACTGCTGCAATAAAATATAAATTTCTGGAACTGCTTACAATTGAAGCACTCAAGTTTGGGCTTTCACTGTTTAGTTTTCATCACCCCCACCCCCATGAAGAAAAACATAAGGGAAACATTTTCTTCCCTGTATTTCTCCTCCCAGAACTCCTTGCAAAGACAAACTCAAAATACTCAAACATGCAAATAAAAATAGCTCATTTCCCAACAATATTGTTTATTTTATAAAGGACGTAGACCAGAGTAACTCTAAGAAATCAAGTTCAGGAAACACATACTCTTTTCTGAGCTGCTTATGAAGATTTAAGCTCCACCTCTGACTGGAGAAATTGCTCTCAGAACCAGGAAGTTCCTTAGGAGATAACATGCTTTGCCACAGGAAGCCAAGTTTAAATTAATTACATAATAAAGGAAGATTTCAGACACAGTGGATGGCATTTGGCTATATTAAATGTTTTGTGTGGTTTTTTGTTGTTGTTGTTTTTGACACTGGAGTTTGAACTCAAGGACTTGCACCTGCTAGACAGGTACACTTCAGCCATGCCCCCGGTCCTCTGTGATTTCTTTTATGAGAGGAAAGACCAACTTCAGTTAGGGACTAAAAAGTCAAAACAAAAGATGTTTCTCAATGCTTTTCTTTTTCTTTTTTGTTACTGTCATTACCTTTGTTTGCCATAACACATTTATTACCTTAAAGATGTGTCATAGAAAAGCACCTACATTTGGAACTGTTGCAACTAAAATTACTAAGAATTTTTATATAGCACGTATTGTCATTGTATTTTAAACTTTTTAAAATGGCTAAATGTACTTTTCATAAAAGAGTCACATTCCTATTCAAAAACATAAGGCAAACAAAAATCATTATTTATTTAAGGTGATAGAATAGATCTTCATGGGAAAATAACCAGCATTAGAGATTCCAAGATGGTGGCTACAGGGAGGAAGCAGAAAGCGAGCCTCCTATAGTGAAATCTTGGAGAGACGCTGGAGACACACTTTGCAGGCATAAACACTGAGAAGAGGCAAAACTTTGACCCCTCCACACCTCCAGCCGGCACAGAGAATTTCCACTTCACATTAAACGGAGAAACCAGGAGGGCCCCGCGCTGCCAGTTGCCTGCACCCAGATGGCTTGGGAAGACGTGGACCACGTGAGCTTCGTGGTACTGCGGTACTCCCACAGACAAGCCTGGGCCAGAGCAGCATAGCCTCCTGGACAGACTGACCTCCACCTGGGGAAAAAAGGAGAGACTGACTAATAAGCAATAAGAGCAATAAAGACACACGGGAAAGAGAGTGGGGCAGATTGAGTGCCGAAGATTGGGGGAAGGGAATCCTTCCCGGGATTGTAAATAAACAAGCCAGGTGGGCTGGAGAGGCTCTGGCGGGAGCTGGGGCGCATGCCCAGCAACCAGGAGCGGGGAAGCTGGTGAGAATGGTGGAGGGAGGAAAATTCCACAGGAGAGGAGGGAAGACCCACTTCCCACATGAGCTGTAAACAAACATGGCAGCTGGCAGCAGCACCGCCCAGTAATCAGGAGCAGGAAAGGTTGTGAAAGTGGTGGTGGGAGGAAAACTTCAGAGGAGAGTGGGGAAGACCCACCTCCCACATGAACTGTAAATAAACACACAGGCCTGAGAATGCAGGTGCAGTGTCACCTTTCCCAGTGCTTGGAAAGGGGAAAGCTTGTAGCAGAGGCTCACAGGAAAACTCTGAGTAAACAAAGCCTGTGGGGCCAGGTGAGTACTAAGCTTACCCCAGAGATCTGCATAAATAACGCCTCCAGCAATGGCAGACTGACAGCAGCAAGCAGGCAAACCACAGCCTCAGATACCATTCACGGAACTGTCTCCAGACTCTTTTTTTTTCTTTTTCTCACTGCCTTTGATGAGAGAACAACCGAATTACATCTGTATGCTGAAAAACTTACTGAAACTGTATTGCATTTGAACTTGGGACACTTGGTGGGGTTTTTGTGTGTGTGTGTGTGTGTGTGTGTGTAGTTTTGTTCTACTTTATGCATCCCCTTTGATGAGACAACTACAGAACAACATCTGAGGCACCATCTCCAGGATTGGACACCCAAATTATTAAGACTGAAACTTCATTGCATTTGAACTTGGAGGTTTTTTGGTTTTTTGGGTTTTTTTTTTATTTTTCTATTTTTCATTTTATTTTAATTTATTTTTATATAGAGATATTTCTTTTATTTACTTACTTTTTATTTTTATTCTTATCTTTTTTTTATTTTTTATTTTCAATCCTCTCTCCGTCTCTCTAATGTCTGTTCAGCTTACTGTCAATTAGTACACTAACATTCCCTGTTTATACCTTTGAAACTTTCTTGTCTGAAACCTTGTTCTGTTTTCTCCTACTTGTCTATGTATTTGTTTTTCCCTTTCCTTTAGCTTCTTGCTTTCCATCTTAGCTCACCCTTCCATTCTAAATATTACCATTGTTATTATTACAAGCTAGAAAATACTTATTTGCACACAGCACAGGGACAGTAACAACACCAAGGACAATGATGGGAAGACAGAAAAAACAGGGAAACCACTTACCCCACAGCAAAAAATTAGTACAGGAACCAGAGGGGAATGAAGAAAACAGGTACTCAGATCCAGACAGACTCCAACAAAATGAAGATAAACTATGCCAAAGGACCCAATGAAGCCCACAAGAATAATTTAAAAGAAGACATACTACAAGTATGCAATGAGAATTTTATGGAGATGATACTGGATAGGGTCAACCAAAATGTACAGGAGACACTCAAGAAATTCCAAGACAATAAAAATAGAGAATTTGAAAAAGCAAAAGAAGAAACAAAAGGAAACCATAGAAGCACTGTATAAACACCAAAGTGAAACAGAGAACATGATTAATAAACGGATGAATGAACTCAGATCAAAAATAGACAACATTAAAGAGGAAACCACCCAGGATATGAAAAACCTCAGAAAAAAGAACAAAACAGAACTGCAAAACAAAATGGAAGGCCAATCCAGCAGAATAGAACAAACAGAAGACAGAATCTCAGAACTTGAAGATGAAATGGTAATTAAAGGAAAAACTGAAGAACTATTAATTAAACAACTCAAGACCTGTGAAAAGAAAATGCAAGAACTCACCGACTCCATCAAAAGACCAAACTTGAGAATCATGGGCATTGAAGAAGGAGAAGAGGTGCAAGCGAAGGGAATGCGTAATATATTCAACAAAATAATAACGGAAAATTTCCCAAATCTGGAGAAAGATATTCCCATACAGATGCAAGAGGCCTCCAGGACACCAAACAGACCAGATCAAAATAGAACTACCCCACGACATATCATCATTAAAACAAAAGTTCAGAAACTACGGAAAGAATATTGAAGGCTGTAAGAGAGAAAAAACAAGTAACATACAAAGGTAAACCCATCAAAATCACAGCAGACTTCTCAACAGAAACATTAAAAGCAAGAACAGCGTGGGGTCAGATCTTCCAGGCACTGAATGAAAATAACTTCAACCCCAGGATACTCTACACAGCAAAATGATCATTTAAAATAGATGGAGCAATAAAAGTCTTCCATGATAAGCAGAAACTAAAACAATATGTGACCACAAAGCCACCACTACAAAAGATTCTTCAAGGGATTCTGCACACAGAAAGTGAAACCCAACTTAACCATGAAAAGACAGGCAGCACCAAACCACAGGAAAAAAAAAAGCAAGACAGTAGAGAGTAACCTCAACTTAGGTACACACAATCAAATCTTCAAACAATTAAGACACTAAATGACAGAAATCACCACATACCTATCAGTACTAATGCTTAATGTTAACGGACTTAATTCACCCATCAAAAGGTACCGACTAAATGCATTAAAAAGGAAGATCCAACAATCTGTTGCTTACAGGAGACCCATCTCACCAACAGAAATAAGCATAGGCTTAGGATGAAAGACTGGAAGAAGATTTACCAAGTCAATGGCCCCTGAAAACAGGCAGGAGTAGCAATACTTATCTCTGACAAAGTAGACTTCAAAGCTACATTGATCAAACGAGATAAAGAAGGACATTCCATACTAATAAAAGGGGAAATAGACCAAAAGGAAATAATAATCATCAATCTGTATACACCCAATGTCAACACACCCAATTTCATCAAACATACCCTGAAAGACCTAAAAGCATATATTAACTCCAACACAGTGGTCGTGGGAGACTTTAACACCCCATTATCATCAATAGATAGGTCATCCAAACAAAAAATCCATAAAGAAATCCAAGATCTAAAATATACAATAGATCAAATGGACCTACTTGATGTCTACACAACATTACATCCTACTTCTACACAATATACATTCTTCTCAGCAGCCCATGGAACCTTCTCCAAAATAGATCATATCCTAGGGCACAAAGCAAGTCTCAGCAAATATAAGAAAATAGAAATTATACCGTGCATACTATCTGATCACAATGCAGTAAAAGTAGAACTCAACAACAAAAATAAAGACAAAAAACATGCAAACAGCTGGAAACTAAATAATTCATTACTTAATGAAGAATGGATCATTGATGCAATAAAAGAGGAAATTGAAAAGTTCCTGGAAGTCAATGAAAATGAAAACACAACCTACTGGAACCTATGGGACACAGCTAAGGCAGTCTTGAGAGGAAAGTTTATAGCCATGAGTGCATATATTAAAAAGATTGAAAGATCCCAAATCAATGACCTAATGATACATCTCAAACTCCTAGAAAAACAAGAACAAGCAAATCCCAAAATAAATAGGAGAGAAATAATAAAAATAAGAGCTGAAATCAATGAAATAGAAACCCAAAAAACCATACAAAGAATTAATGAAACAAAAAGTTGGTTCTTTGAAAAAATAAACAAGATCAATAGACCCTGGTAAACCTGACTAAAATGAAGAGAGAAAAAAACCCAAATTAGTAGAATCAGGAATGCAAAAGGGGAGATAACAACAAACACCATGGAAGTCCAGGAAATCATCAGAGACTACTTTGAGAACCTATATTCAAATAAATTTGAAAATCTAAAAGAAATGGACAGATTTCTAGATACATATGATCATCCAAAACTGAACCAAGAGGAAATTAATCACCTGAATAGATCTATAACACAAAATGAAATTGAAGCAGCAATCAAGAGCCTCCCCAAAAAGAAAAGTCCAGGACCTGATGGATTCTCTGCTAAATTCTCTCAGACCTTTACAGAAGAGCTGATACCAACCCTCCTTAAACTGTTCCATGAAATAGAAAGGGAAGGAAAACCACCAAACACATTTTATGAAGCCAGTATTACACTTATCCCAAAACCAGGCAAAGACACCTCCAAAAAGGAGAACTATAGGCCAATCTCCTTAATGAACATTGTCGCAAAAATCCTCAACAAAATAATGGCAAACTGAATTCAACAACATATCAAAAAGATTATTCACCACGACTAAGTAGGCTTCATCCCAGGGATGCAGGGGTGGTTCAACATACGAAAATCAATAAACGTAATAAACCACATTAACAGAAGCAAAGACAAAAACCATTTGATCATCTCAATAGATGCAGAAAAAGCCTTTGATAAGATCCAACATCATTTCATGATAAAAGCTCTAAGAAAACTAGGAATAGAAGGAAAGTTCCTCAACATTATAAAAGCTATATATGACAAACCTACAGCCAGCATTATACTTAATGGAGAAAAACTGAATCCATTCCCTCTAAAATCAGGAACCAGACAAGGATGCCCACTATCTTTATTCCTACTCAACATAGTACTGGAATTCCTTGCCAGAGCAATTAGGCAAGAAGAAGGAATAAAAGGAATGCAAATAGGTAAAGAAACTGTCAAAATATCCCTATTTGCAGAAGACATGATCCTATACCTTAAAGTCCCAAAAAACTCTACTCAGAGGCTTCTAGACATCATCAATAGCTATAGCAAGGTAGCAGGATATAAAATCAACATAGAAAAATCATTAGCATTTCTATAACTAACAATGAGCAAATGGAAAACGAATGTATGAAAACAATTCCATTTACAATAGCCTCAAAAAAATCAAATACCTAGGTGTAAACCTAACAAAAGATGTGAAAGACCTCTACAAGGAAAACTATACACTTCTAAAGAAAGAGATTGAGGAAGACTATAGAAAGTGGAGAGATCTCCCATGCTCATGGATTGGTAGAATCAACATAGCAAAAATGTCTATACTCCCAAAAGTAATCTACATGTTTAATGCAATTCCCATCAAAATTCCAATGATTTTCATTAAAGAGATTGAAAAATCTACTGTTAAATTTATATGGAAACACAAGAGGCCACGAATAGCCAAGGCAATACTCAGTCAAAAGAACAATGCAGGAGGTATCACAATACCTGACTTCAAACTATATTACAAAGCAAAATAAGGATAAAAACAGCATGGTACTGGCAGAAAAACAGACATGAAGACCAGTGGAACAGAATAGAGGACCCAGATATGAAGCCAAACAACTATAAGCAACTTATCTTTGACAAAGGAGCTAAAAATATATGATGGAAAAATAGCAGCCTCTTCAACAAAAACTGCTGGGAAAACTGGTTAGCAGTCTGCAAAAAACTGAACCTAGATCCATGTATAACACTCTATAGCAATATCAACTCAAAATGGATCAACGATCTTAATATCAGACCCCAAACTCTAAAGTTGATACAGGAAAGAGTAGAAAGTGCTCTGGAATTAATAGGTATAGGTAAGAACTTTCTCAACTAAACCCCAGCAGCACAGCAACTAGGAGATAGCATAGATAAATGGGACCTCATAAAACTAAAAAGCTTCTGTTCATCAAAAGAAATGGTCTCTAAACTGAAGAGAACACCCACAGAGTGGGAGAAAATACTTGCCAGCTATACATCAGACAAAGGACTGATAACCAGAATATATAGGGAACTTAAAAAACTAAATTCTCCCAAAACTAATGAACCAATAAAGAAATGGGCAAGTGAACTAAACAGAACTTTCTCAAAAGAAGAAATTCATATGGCCAAAAAACACATGAAAAAATGCTCACCATCTCTAGCAATAAAGGAAATGCAAATTAAAACCACGCTAAGATTCCACCTCACCCCTGTTAGAATAGCCATCACCAGCAACACCACCAACAACAGGTGTTGGCCAGGATGTGGGGAAAAAGGAACCCTCTTACACTGTTGGTGGGAATGTAAACTAGTACAACCACTCTGGAAAAAAATTTGGAGGCTACTTAAAAATCTAAACATTGATCTACCATTTGATCCAGCAATACCACTCTTGGGGATATACCCAAAAGACTGTGACACAGGTTACTCCAGAGGCACCTGCACATCCATGTTTATTGCGGCACTATTCACAATAGCCAAGTTATGGAAACAGCCAAGATGCCCCACCACCGATGAATGTATTAAGAAAATGTTGTATTTATACACAATGGAATTTTATGCAGCCATGAAGAAGAACGAAATGTTATCATTCTCTGGTAAATGGATGGAATTGGAGAACATCATTCTAAGTGAGGTTAGCCTGGCCCAAAAGACCAAAAATCGTATGTTTTCCCTCATATGCGGACATTAGATCAAGGGCAAACACAACAATGGGATTGGACTTTGAGCACATGATAAAAGTGAGAGCACACAAGGGAGGGGTGAGGATAGGTAAGACACCTAAAAAATTAGCTAGCATTTGTTGCCCTTAACGCAGAGAAACTAAAGCAGATACCTTAAAAGCAACTGAGGCCAATAGGAAAAGGGGACCAGGAACTAGAGAAAAGGCTAGATCAAAAAGAATTAACCTAGAAGGTAACACCCCCACACAGGAAATCAATGTGAGTCAATGCCCTGTATAGCTATCCTTATCTCAACCAGCAAAAACCCTTGTTCCTTCCTATTATTTCATATACTCTCTCTTCAACAAAATTAGAAATAAGGGCAAAATAGTTTCTGCTGGGTATTGAGGGGGTGGGGGGGAGAGGGAGGGGGCGGAGTGGGTGGTAAGGGAGGGGGTGGGAGCAAGGGGGAGAAATGACCCAAGACTTGTATGCACATATGTATAATCAAAAAAAAAAAAGTGAAGAAATAAAAAAAAAAAAAGAAAAGAACCAGCATTAGAAGAGAAGTAGATACCTATTTGTGTAATGCTGTTTGTCTTCCAATGACTCTACTACCAGGTAAAAAGGCATAAAATGATACTCCATCACTTAGTTCAATTGACATTAAGGGAGATTATCCAAGGTATAATAATTTAATACACTTAACTTTTATTTTTCAATGAGATTAAGTATTTAAGTAAAATCCTAAATGGATAGAAGATAAATTTAGATTTTTGCTAATTTGAATTTTCCTAAAATAGCTATATTTTTCTGTAGATTACTTGGGACAGGTTAGTTCCAATTAAATTGTTAAGTTGAGTTTATTGGCATTTGAGGTGATCAATATCAGTCTACAATGGTGTTACTTAAAGAATATGTAACTGTGGTTTATTGATAATATTTTGGCATCATAGAAGTTGGTGTTTATGCCAACTCTGGTGGTTTTTCTTTTAGTTACAAAGCACCTAAGAGTTCTCATAATACAATAGTAGGTAATCTGTCTTGTCAAGGACAGCCACAAAAGGAGGTGGGACCAGGAATGCTGTGTTCACATTTTTGGAAGCTGTGGTATTTCCCTCCTCAGATTTGCACAAAACAGTTCATCTTTGCTTTAATTCCAAGAACACACACTTAGGAATTAAAATAATTCTTGTTCATTAGACATAAATGTTTGAAACACTGTATCAGGGCATATTGAGAGGATGATGATATGAAGATTTAAATGTACACAATAATAGAATAGGAAGATAGATGGATAGCTAAATAGAGATGATAAGTAGATGATGATAGATGGATAGATAGATAGATAGACTGATAGATTATGGATGGATACTTAAATATATGATTATTTGAGAGTGACAAAACTCTCTCCCTGACCTAATATAAAGAAGTTTCTTTGAGCCCTTTTTTGACTAGGCTTCACCCTAAGCCTTATCCTCAAATCTATCCGTCCCAGTTGTAAGAAGAATCTGGGAAGTCAGTGTAACATTTCACAAGAGGCAAGTCCAACTCCTCATGCAATGCCACATTCCTTTGAGGCACAATAGGAACATTTTTTATAAGATTCTGAGTGCAGTCTCAAGGATGGGTCAGGGTCCCCAGCTCTATTTGGGGAAAGATCTGTCTGGATATCTTCTTGGCTCTTTTGGAGTGGGGATGTACTCTCTGGCCTTTTAGCAGGATATCTCTCACTTCTTTGTAAAGTCTCTACTTTAGCAGCTGGTTTAAGGGCACAGGTTTATAACGGAGACAGACTGTATCAGAGTCTCCCAGCTTCTCTATTCATAAGCTATAGAGGCGATGTTAGAATCCGGGGCTTGTGTGTGTGAAAGGCTCTGTGAGGTAAGAATCTGGTGGCTTCTCAGTGGACTGACCCCTTGACCTTCCCACTTCTACACTGCCCCCAACACTCACACACATTGAAATCCCTGCTGACAGTCTGCTCCACCACTACAGTGCCAGTTCTGCCTACTTTCTCTCTTATCAGTATGATGTTACTAAAGAGAATTTGAAAATTCTGGCTTCTCTGGGAAATTTAAGATACCCCTTAACTGCTTCTCAGTTTCTTTCCCTTCCCTTCACCTTCCTCCTCCTACTACCTTCAGTCTTCCCTTAAGTGTTCTTGAGTTCTTGACCACAGACTTCCTCCATCCTTATGAACTCCCCTGCCTGTTTTTTTCATTCCCAGTCCAGTCCCTGGACCCCTGCTGTCCCTCCCCTCATCAAGAGCTGTCAAGGGTTCTGGACGCTCCAAAGGACAAAGGACCATCGTGAAGTGTCCTTCATGGGTGTTTGTAGAAACCTTTAGCTGTCAAACTGAGCAAGTAACTTTATTGTGTACCATCTAACAGAAACACAATTCAGATAAAAGTATAAAGTGGAGCAAAGACAGAGCCAGTTATTTTACAGAAACCAGTGAGTTTTGTATAAGTATAATTATCTGACTTATGGTTATAAGTTTAGGATTAAAGCTATAAGGTCTGTGTTTGCACTTGTATATTTATACATGTGGATTTTATGTATGTGCATGATATTTTTCTGTCTCTGGATAGTATTACCAAATTAATTCATAAAATTCTACAATGGAACCCTATTCAAATGCCTTAGAGATAAATAAGTGCTTATATAAATATTTCGAAAACTCTCAAAAACATAGTAACTAGTCCAAATGTTTTAGAAGTCCACAGGATTTGAGTAAATCCTTGATTTAAAAGACCAGTTTGGGATTATTGATTTAATAAATGTTTTCTGAGCTTACAGAATGAAGTATATTATAAGAATACATTTTTATTCTGCCTTATCAAGCTAATCAAATAGCACAATACTGTATCTACTATATGTTAGAGTATAAAGATTATTATTTCAACCTATGAACAAACATTTAAGTAAAGAGTTAATAAAAAATGAATTCCTTCATTTATATCAATTGGAGCAAGGAAATAAAAAAAGTCATACACTTGACTACTTTAGGGTTTTTGGTTTTTATGATACTTGTCTGATATGCAGGTGCTATTCAACAGTTAACAGAAATAATTTCAGATGATGTTCAACTTTAAATTATGTTTAAAGTTATAACATATCTGGCTGGAAATAGTTCCTAAAATCTTTTTGGTAACTTTCAATCTTTAAATTATTTGAAATCAAACAATAGACATTTGTTAATATGTAAGACAAATTCCTAAAACATTAATTAAGCTAAATAAAAGTTTTTTAAAAATAATTTTAGATTCTAATATATGTGGTAAAGCGAAGTTAAATATATATGGGTCTACAAATGAGCACATTACTTTTGCAACATTAAAAGCTGTAATATGAGCAAGCCCATACCTATAAAAATAAGAAGATATACCCATATACTTTGCTACTCTTCTGTGTAATCTCGGTGTGTGAAAAGCAAGTCACAACTGACTTTCTGTGTTCTCTGTGGAAAAGGGAAATAAATTTACTAATGCTCAAAAATTTTAATCAATACAAAAATTGTAAAATCATTAAGATGCAGGAAAACAACACTGTATGCAAAGCATGAAAGGTACATAGGGTGGACATTTACTAAGGGTAAAGAGTAATTTGTAGGAAATAGAAGTAGGAAAAAATAGAAAAAATTTGAAGATATAAAAATTTATAGAAAATTTGCAGGAAAAGAATTTTGGAAAGGAATATGTTATTTGGTCCAAAACTGGCTAAGATTGGATAGATCTGTTTATAATATTCTTCTTCTTAAGGTTTATTATGGATAACATATGTATTCAAATTTAGAATTTGGTTTTCTCTTCTTTGAAATGACAAACCTTTCTTTGGATTATTAGTGTGCTCTTACAACCCTCCTTTTTTTGGTGGTGCTGGGGTTTGAACTCAGGGCCTCACATTTGCTAGGCTGGCACTCTACTACTTGATCTACTGCACCTGCACTGCTTTGGGCTGGGTATTTCTGATAAAGAGTCTCATGAGCTATTTATTATTTTTCCAGGCTGGCTTCAAGCCATGATCTTCCTATTCTCTGCTTCCTTTTTTTTAAAATAAATTTTTTATTAGAACATATTCATTATTCAGGAGGTATTCATAGTGAGAATTCCGATTAGACTTATATTGTACATTAGTTACATCTACCCTATTTTCTCTCCCCCTCAACCCCCTCCCTACCCCACTTAAAACAATTGCAAGAGGCTTCTTAGTTCTATTTCATATAGGCATATGAAGTCTATCTACCATATACCCTCACCTTAACCTCCGTCATTCACCCTCCCTCTTCCCTCTAGTATCTATTTTACAGTCCTGTTCTTTGTTATTAATATTTAAGTTGACGTTCAAAAGGGTTTCTCAATGTATGCCCACTGTGGGTATACTTTACTTTGGTCCATTCAACCCCTTCAATTACTCTCCCTCACCCCTTTACTTCCCACCCGCCCCCCATTTTTCAACAGCTTTCAATGCACACCCTTATATCCTCTACCTTCACATCTTATGTTTTATGATATTACTGATGCTCTATCATTCTCTTTTCCTTTCCTTCTTTCCTTGAGTTCCATAGAGTAGTTGCACTGTTACAAACACATTCTACATCTGAGTTTGTATATCTTCAACAAATGCTGCTGGGAAAACTGGATATCCACATGTAGAAAACTGAAACTAGACCCCTGTCTTTCACCCTGCACCAAAATCAACTCAATGTGGATCAAAGACCTTAATATAAGGCCTGAAACTTTGAAACAACTGCAGGAAGCAGTAGGAAATACACTGGAACAGACAGGTATAAGGAACAGCTTCCTAAATAGAACTCAAAAGGCTCAGCATCTAAGAGAAAGAATGAACAAATGGGACTCAAACTAAAGAGCTTTTGCACAGCAAAGGAAACAGTCACCAGCCTGAAGAGACAGCCCACAGAATGGGAGAAAATCTTTACCAGCTACCCATCTCATAAGGGACTAATATACAGAATCTATAGGGAAATCAAAAACCTCAGCCCCCAAAGAATCAACACCCCTATGAAGATATAGGCACATGAATGAAACAGGGAATTCTCAAAGGAAGAGGTACAAATGGCCAGTAAAGTCATGAAGAAGTGTTCGACTTCCCTGGTTATAAAAGAGATGCAAATCAAAACAACACTTATATTTCATCTCACTGCAGTTAGAATGGCCATAATCAAGGGCAATAACAACAAGAAATGCTGGTGAGGATGTGGCAAAATAGGAACTCTTATACACTGCTGGTGGGATTGCAAATTACTACAACCGCTATGGAAAGCAGTATCAAGGTTCCTCACAAAGCTAAAGATAGAACTGCCATATGATCCAGTGATATTGCTCCTGGGCACCTACCCAAAGGAACATAAGTCAGGATACGGCAGAGACACCTGTACACTGATGTTCATGGGAGCACTATTCCCAATAGCCAAGGTTGGGAAACAAGTCAGGTACCCTACAACTGATGAATGGATCAAGAACATGTAGTGTAAATACACAATGGAGTATCACTCAGCCATAAGGAATAATGACATGGGGTTGGAAGGTAAATGGATACAATTGGAGGACATCATGTTAAGTGAAGTTAGCCAGGATCAGGAACACAAAAGTTGCATGTTTTCTCTCATATGAGGAAGATAGATCCAAAGATAAACATATACAGAAAACAAGCATGATCATATGCAAACTCAGAGGCAGAATGTGTTTGTAACAGTGGAACTACTCCCTGCTTCCTGAGTAGCTAGGATTATAGATGTGAGCTGCCAGTCCCCAGCTTTGTTGCCTTTTATGTAGTCTGTTTAAATAACAGAACAATTTCTTGTGCTTCATGTTGACTTCACTGTATTGGTTATTTAAAGGAATAGAGTCTTTTTACCTTATATAGAAAAACTGGAATTTTATGTTATGTTCTTTTTTATAGTCTTAGTAACATCAATATTCACTTTTGAATTACTCTAAATATTGCTTGGTATTGATGGGAGTTCTTATCTGATCAAAGGATCAAGTCTCATGATATATTTTATATTTTTCCTTATCAGAGTCAAATCACAAATGAACTCTCTTGAAGTGGAACTGACTTTGAGATTTCTCAGAAGCCCCTGAAAAATCTCAAAGGATTCGACCTTTCACATTGGAAAAATAGAGATGTTAAAAATGATTAAGTTTATTTCATATGGTCAATCACAGTATGAACACATTAAATAAAAGATGCTTAACTGCTTTTATGTTCCATTTGTTGATAAATGATTGCAGAAACTTTGTGATGTTCACAGAGTACTCTGACTTTCCACAATAAGCTATGGTGTAGTTTTATGGCCAATTATTACTTTAAGTGTATTGTATATATATATTTACATAAGCATACATATGCAAATGTATATGCCACAGAAATATCCACTTCTCTTTGTCCAGTGAGTTCTCCACAGATCTTTAATCACTTGGTCTTTTGTCACCATAGACAGTTTTTGTTTCACTCTGGTTCTTTTCTAGAAGCATTTGCAGTCACAGGGCCACAGTGCTATGCCTCCAGCAAAAAGGAACCATCTCAGAGACCACTGCAAAGACTATGACAGGAACTGGTGTGCTGGGGCACAGAGGTTTGATGACATCCTTTAAATATCATTGAGACCATAATGCTAGACTAAACAAAGATCTCCAGGACTCTAAAGGAGAAGCCAAGGGAACTATTGACTCAAGATCAAGCATATGGAGAAAAAATCACATGACAGTGAATGAACTGATGAAGAATCATTTCTACTTTTCTGAGTTTTGTTTGGAACATTTCTGATTCTTTAGTGATCTAGATTTGGGACATAACAAACCTTTCTGCTTTTTTCTTGAACTTTGATTCATAAAATTTAGTAGATTATGTATCTGTAAATAGAAATGAAACATCTTTTTTTCTTCCTGGATGATCCCTCAAGAATTTGGAAAATTTTATTGAGTCTTCTCCTTTTTTCTTGTAATACAACTATGTATATACTTCAATAAGAATGTGTCCTCTTTCCTTATAAGGACATAATTACAAAAGTCAGTTATAATAAGGCTTTGGATAGAATATACTATTTGGGAGTAATATATAGAGAGCTAGATATGATCAGCCTTATGAAACTAAGGTTGACTTTTCACAGTTAATGCTTGCAAACCCTCTTATGAAAAAATAGCCTATTACCTGACTTTCATATTTCCTACCCTGAAAGCAAGTATGAAAAGTCCTTTCCTGGCATGCTCTGGAAACTTAGGATATTTGTGGGCTCTTGAGAAGAGAGGAATTCACCCAAAACTATAAGTACTGCTGGTGAAGTCTGTTACTAAGTTTCTGGTTTGGTCTCCTGATCTCAAGAAACTTTTAGAAGTCTATGCTTAGATTCCTTATGAGATGTTTCGGGAAAACAAACTTGAAAAAAGCCCATGTGGTCAATTGTCACTTTCATTATATTTGTATAAATGATCTGGCCAAAACTAATGAAACCAGACTTAATTAAGAAGTATGAAAAATCTTACTTTGGTTATTTTTGATTTTAAAAAGGTTATTGGCTATAGAGAGAAATGTTGTTTCATAGACAACTGCAGCACACCAATATGGGTTATCAGATATGGTTTTGTTCATTGTCCTTGAAGTTTCATTATTTACCTGTAAAATAGAATGGATTCTATATCTTGCACTTTGTCAGTCCTTACCAAGTCTCAGTTTTTCTCTTTCCTCAATATTTAGCCCCTATTCTCCAAATTAACATTTCCAGTTCTCCTTCCACCCTTTTTACTTATCGTCACTGAAAACTGAACCCCGACTTCCTAAATACTCATTGGGTCTTTAGGATGTCTGATCTCCCCCAATAAGGAAACTCAGTTAGCTGAAAGTGAAAGACAGTCTGCAAGATGCCTGTAGGGGCTGCATGTGAGTCCCTTTGGAAGTTCCCAGAACAACATCTAGAAATATTCTCAACTGACTGTACTACCAAGTATTAACTTAGGGTCAGCTTGTTCTAAAAGAACAAGAAGTTAAAGGTGAGATGGACTCATTGCTCAGCGTTAAGAAGCAAGCCTATTCTTTGAACAGAGGAGCGATTGTCAAAGACTCTGCTCTTGAAAAATTATAGACAGGCTTCCCAGGGTCCTCTTTTCAACTCAATCTCATCTTGAGAGTCTTGTCTTTAAGACTGCTCACTAGTGGTAGCAATAATCTTGATAAGTCTAGTTTATGAAAATTTCCCTCTCCCTTAATTCCTGAACACCTTCTGTGTATGATAAAACTCCTCACTCCTCACTGTCGATATTTGGTCATTCTGGCTTTAATTTTAGCAAGAATCCTTTTAAATCAGTTTAGCAAGAATCCCCCTACCCTTGAAGTCTCCTCTTAATAATTTTTATTCAATGATTCCTTAACTCTACCTTTTGGATATAAATTTTCTTTGCTACAGTTAGAGTTGAGCTGACTCAGTCTCTCCCCCACTAAGGCAATCTTAGTACCTTTTGCAAGAGCTCTGATTAAAGTTTGTCTTGTCATTGTAACAAGTGGCAGGACAAATGTTTTGTTAAAAAATGTATGCAAAAGTAAAATATATTTAGATAAATACGTATGGGTAGAATATATATTTTAACTGTGTGTCTTATGTGTATATAATCACACATATGAAAACAAAAGATAGAAAGAGTAAGGTAGAAAATCACTGAAGGAGAAATAAATCTTTGCAAAATAATTATGCAACATGTTCATTTCAGAGTATGCATGAAATCTTCTTCATGAGAAATTATGCTATATGTGACAAAAGCTCAAGGAAGTCCCACAGATGAGTGTAGCAAACAACTGTGTAGGACTTACTGTGTACCTGCCAGTATTCTAAGTGATTTAAATTGTATTTACTTATATCCACTCTATAATATAGGTATTATTAGTATATCTTCTTGACTTTTGACAATTATTTTTTGGTGGGAGTAGAATTTGAATTTAGGGCTTTGCACTTAAAAAGTAGGCACTTTATAGCTTAAGCCACAACTGCAGTCCATTTTACTATGATTACTTTACTGATAAGGTATTGCAAACTATTTGCCTTGGCTGGCCTTCCCCACTATTCTCCTGATCTCAACATTCGAAATAGCTACAATTACAGATGTGAGACATAGGCATCCAGTAGCTTCTGATGATTTAATGTAACATGTCTGAAATACCAACACACCCTTCCCTTGAACTATCAGTATACACTTAAAAATGATGGACAGGGAGGTAAAACAGGTCCTGTGTAGAGATGATACCAGTGGAAGGCAGAAGGACAAAAGGAGAGGGTGAAGTAAGGTGAACATGGTAAATGTATTTTGTATTTGTGTCAAGATAGCACAATGAAACCTGTTGAAATTGTTCTAAAATGGGGGGAGAGGAGATGAGGGAGAATGACGAGGTGGTGAATCTAATTAAGATATATTGTAAGCACATATGTAAATATCCTAATGTATCCCCTTTGTATAACTATTATGTGCTAATAAAATGTTTAATAAAATACTAACTTAATGCAACAAACACAAAAGAACTTACATAACTTTTCCAAGCCAGAGAATAAGTCAAGGAGTTATGATGCAATGCTAGATAGTCTGATTCCATACTGTTTTCTAACCACCACATTATCCAATCTCTCTGGACAGTTAAAGCAGTGAGCTCCAAGAGATGGCAAATGGATTGTATCACTCTGATTGCTGAATAAAATTTTTTAATATCCAAAATGAGTAAACACAAAACACCATAACCTGAATGCTGAATGTGTCAGTGAACCCCTGAGTCATGAGGATTTCTAGCAAATTATTTCAGTCTTTCCCCAAAATAGTGGAACACTATCAAATATTCCATTGACTTCCCAGAATTGCATTGCTGATTTTCCCAAAGTGGAAGCCATTGTCCATGGGTCAAATGAGTTGCACTGTGCCATGTAGACACTGCAGTCCAACTAAAGCTGAGCCTTGAGTGCTGGTTGGTATCAGCTTGGAACCAAGTGTCCCTGACACTTGGTTTCCATCTTGTGACTCATTTTAACAGTCAAGGTCCTGACCTTGTGCTCATGCATGTGTCTTATTATTGCTAATTTTTTCTAATTTGCCTGGTTTATTCAGCTCTGCTTTTTCTCTTGTGTGTTGATTTTCCTAAGCAGAGATTCTTCCTCTGAGGTTTTAGTCTCTGCTACAAATTGACAGACTTCAAATATTGGAGGGGCATTGGCCTCCCCACTTATGTGCATGTCTTTTCTCAGATTTCCAAACATCTCTTGTTCCTGGATTCCTTAGTACTTTCACCTTTTTATATCTGTCCAGCAGTGAGTACCACTTTCACTATGCTGTCTTTGGGGAACTTTTCTGTTTCTAATAAGATAAAGATGAAGAAACTTCCCTTGAAAAAGAAACCTCATGTCTCATAGAAAACTCTATCAGTAATCTAATGAGAAATTATGAGGATTAGGTTTGGATATGGTGACTCATTTCTGTAACCCCAGCTACACAGGAGGCTGAAACTGGGAGGACTGCAGTTCAGGCCAGCACAGAAAAAAAAAACTAGCAAGACTCCATCTCAACAAACAAGGCTAGTTTGGTGGTGTGCATCTGTGATCCAAGCTATGGGAAAGGCATAAGTAGGAGGATCACAGTCACCCTGCAAAAAGTGTGAGATCTTATTTGAAACTACCTAAGAATGTGAAAGGATGGAGGAATGTCTCAAGTGGTAGAGCTCCTGCTTGGTAAGAGTTCAAACCCAGTACTGGAAAAAAAACCTCAGAAATTATCAGGATTCAGATTTAGAAAATGTCATGTAACGATGTGAATGGAAAAGAGAGAAGTATTAGGAAGGACTTGAAAAATAGCCATTCAGTGAGGAAGAAAGAGAGAGAGAGAGAGAGAGAGAGAGAGGAGGCAAAAATATATTAGAAATGCTAGTCTCATTCATCAAGACAGAATAAGAACAATTGATTTATTACAACAATATATACATATATGAATAGCTAATTGCACTAAAACTGCATATAGTAATATTTCTGATTTCCTTCAATGTTTCACATTCCCAAATTAGAAAAATTTTAGTAATCATGTTTCTTTGACATTTTATGAAAGTATTTCAAGAAGTTTATGAAATAACAATTTATTGCATACTGTATATTTATGTAGTCACAATTAATTATTAAATAACCAATGAACAATTTCTTTGAATTTGAACATCTCACTGCAGTTTACAAGTACCTTATTTACTTCTTTTTGTGTGTGTTGGTACTGGGGCTTGAACTCAGGGCCTTCACCTTGAGCCACTCCACCAACCCTTTTCTTGTGAAGGGTTTTTTCGAGATAGGGTCTTGCGAACTATTTGCCCAGGCTGGCTTTGAACTGCAATCCTCCATGATTTCTGCCTCCTGAGTAGGTAGGATAGCAGTGCGAGCCACTGGTGCCTGGCCTTATTTACTTCTTTAAGTTTTACTTTATACATTCTGCTCAATTAACTTCCTGTTTTATCAGGTTTACCAAGACATACCATGTACTGAATGTTGCCCTGTTTTGTGTTCTTGGGGTTTATTATTATTACAGCTGTTGTGCTGGGTTGGGGTACATTGTAGCATTTACAAAAGTTCTTACAATGTATCATAGTAGGAATCTTTCTGTATAGCTATCCTTAAGTAGCAAAAACGCTTTGTCTTTCTTATTATGTTTATGTCTTTTCTTCAACAAAATCAGTCACAAGGGCAGAACAGGACCTGCCTGAAACTGAGGAGGGGAGGGGGTTAAGGGTGGGGGAGGTGGCCAGGGTGGAGAAATGAACCAAACAATGTATGCGCATGTGAATAAATGAACAACAACAAAAAGTTCTTACAATGTATCAAATACATCATACTTGAGTTCACCCTCTCCACCACTCCCCTTTATCCCTCTCTCTCCCCATTCCTGGAGCAGTTTCACTGGTATCATTTTTGCATTTACATACATGTGTACACAGTTTTTGCACAGTGTTCACCCCTCTGCCCCCTTTTCCTAACACCTCCCCCTTCCACAGGTACCAACTCTCCTTTCTCACCCTGCAGGACCTGTTTTGGCCAGCTGCTCTCCGATTTTGTAGAGGAAAAAGAAAATATGCCATTTTTGCTTGTTTGAGATAAAGTAAGCTACGCAAGGAAGTCAATTGGCACCACCACAAAGAAGGTCAAGTTTCTATCTACCTCTCCATCACTGAACTCCACTGTTTCCAGTCCTGACATTTTGGAATCTGTTCTACATTTCCAGAGCACCATGTACAGAGTAAACCACATATGATCTCTTGAGTCTGGCTGTTGCCCTCAGCACAGTGTGCTGAGATTTGAGATTCCTCCATGTGACTGCTGGTGTGAATCCTCTCTTCCTGTTTCCCGTGAGCAGTGGCCTGTGACCAGTCACAACTTGCTAACTGTTTGCCAGCTCAAGGATCTTAGGCTGCTTCCAGTTTTCAATGATTGTCTATAAAGCCACAACAATGATGTTGAAGTATTTTTATCCTTAAAATAATAATCCCAATAAGTTTTCAGGTTGGGCATTTTCTCTACTTTTTTCAGATAAAGATATTAACAGCTTTCTGAAAGTTAAGTAGCCAGTAACTGGTAAGAATTATAGAAAGGGTGTAATTCAGTTAGGTGAATACATGAATAAGATTATTCTAGAAATATGCATGTGTACTCACCCCATGTGCACACACACACACACATATGCTAGCATGCCCATGATCAGTGTATGGATATGCTAAATTTAATTTAGCACAAGTCTTTTGTCCAGAGCAACCATGCCAGTCTGCGCCCTCCAAGAATGCACAAGGGTTCTCTATACCTCCTCGTCCCTGCCATCTGCCACTCTTCAGTTTTCTATTTTTTTGCAAGTGCAGAGAAGAGTCTATCAACAAATGGGGATGATTTCCCATGAAAAACACAATAAAAATGGAGTTGTAGACTAGTCGATTCATCAGTGGAGTGCAGCAAGTGTGCAACAAGAGAACGCAAAGAAAAGGAGGCTGGATGGCAGATGTCTGCAGGTCTCCAGATGGCTGACATCCCAAAAAGAACACAGAAAATCTGGGAATAAGAAAAAGTGATCAAAGCAAGAGACCCGGGGCAAGGGGACATCTTGGTGACTGATGCGGACAGTTTGTAGATTTAGATGACTGCAAAATAATGGTACTTTTGACAAATTGGGGAAATTCAGAGTGTTGTGTGATTTATTCGATAGTAAAATTTGTCTTCTAATTTTTTTTAGTGATATTTAAGTTCTGATGTGTGGAAGAGGCATCTCTAGCAGGTGGCAAATCCGTGGACACTGTGGCTGGAGGAGGCAAAGAGAAGAGGTTTATCTAGGTTTTCTGTGTGAAGCATTCAAAATGAACAAATTTCATCTGTCAAGACAACTTGGTTTTAAACCATTATGTATGCTTACTGGGTTTTGCTTTTGCATTTAACTAACTACTATTTTAGATGCACAACATAAATCTGCATCGGCTACAGTGAGGATTTAATATTCCTTGTCAAATCTAATTTGATGCTAATCTGATGATTGATAGGACTGATTGTGAGCCCCTATCTTGGAACTAGGGAGCTATCAAGTTTCATGAAATGCATTTCTAGGAAACCTCTAATACCATGCTTAAGAGACAAATGGAGACTATAGGTTGTTTATGGCATTAAAACACTTTTAAAATCTTAATCTAATGATCATATCTCAAGTTTTCCTCCATTTATAAGATTCTAAAATGGTTTCAGACTATACCTAAAAGGTATGGAAATAAAAGCAAAGTGTTAACAGTGAGATTTACTTGTGTTGACTTCTATATCAGAATTCTGTTACTTCAAGGCTAATTAACAGCCACTGGTAGAAATGACTAATACTTACTGAAGTCTGACCATGAACCAGGTGCCATTCTAAGCCATTGACTCATATTACCTCAATTATTCACCCACACACTATCATTTTGTAGAGACTACAGCTGAGGAAACTGAAGCAAGAGATGAGCTGTTTAGTTCCCGCTCCCAAGGCTGGCTTTCCTGAGCCCAGCCTGACTGGCCGGGAATCCTTGCAATAATAGATCATGACATCATACAGTGTTGAGCGCTAGCATCAAAAAATTTCAATAAAGACTGAAAGCTTTTTTTTTCTAATTGGCCATTGTGGCCAGATGCATATCTTGCAAAAGTTTTCCTTTTTACTTCATAAATCAATTATTCATTGCATTTGCAATTTCAAATATTTCTGAGGTTGAACTTAATTTATGTATTTAATAATATTTTTGGCTGAGTATGCAATGCTAAATTAAATCCAAGCACTGACATACTTATCTTGACGACTTAATATATATTCCAAGAAGACTTAGTTTACTCATTTATTAATTATGGTTAGATGCTGGGGATGTGAAGACATAAATAATCCCAGTTCACCAAGCATGCAATTTGGGGGGGATATTGATAAACATATTGGAACTACCATGCTGTACAAAGGTGTTGGGACTTCAGAGGTCTCCAGAGCAGAGATGCACAAGAGATATCTAAGCCCTGGCCCTAGGGGAGACTAGAGAGGGAAGGAAGGGTAAACTCCTCAAAAGTTGGGAGGGATATGTCTGTAAGGAGGAAGCAGAGATAAAGAAGAAGAGGTAGAGGTGTTGGAAAAGAAGTACCATGTTAGGAGTTGGTTTTTGTCTGTTTTCTGTTGCTATTACTGCAATACAGACTGTGTAATTTGTAAAGAATAAGGGTTTATTCAGCTCGAGGTTCAGGAGGCTTGGAGGTCAAGGCATCACTATGGTAAGAGTCTTCACCACAGGTAACCCCTGGGCATAAGATGAAGGAAACTTTCTTCAGAGTCCAGCGGCAGCCTAGAGCATCATGTGGTGAGAAAGGCACATACAAGTGACATGCCCAAACAGACTTTTATAACTGTTGCACTCTTCAAGTAGCCTATTAATACATGTAACCTAATAGTCCATGAATGGATTAATCCATCCCTGAGGGCAGAGCCCTCATGACATGACCACCTCTTTTTTTTGTGGTACTGGGGTTTGAACTCAGGGCTTCACCTTAAGCCACTCCACCAGCCTTATTTTTGTAAAGGTTTTTTTGAGATAGGGTCTTGCCAACTATTTGTCTGGGCTGTCTCTGAATCATGATCCTCCTGATCTTTGCCTCCTGAGTAGCTAGGATTACAGGTGTGAGTCACCAGTTCCTGGCTTGACCATCTCTTAACGGTCTCACTCCTTTCACCTTGAATACCTCATAATGGAGAGTAAATTTCAACGTGAGTTGAGGTGGGGACATTCAAACCATAACAAATGTGAAGAAAAATGTTTAATTTCATTTGAATGTCAATTTCTACAGTTTTAGGAAGTGTGATTAAGCATAACTCTCTCTGATGTGACTGCTATTCCATGCATATAAAACCTTTCAGAGAGAAACAGGATCATATGATTTTGACACTTAACCTTTTCAATATTTTTACCATAGTTCCTTGTAGAAATCAGTAAATGGTGCCGTGATTGAACGCTGATTTGTCACAGAAGCATACAGAGATGCCCAATGACCATTCCCCTCTTTCTGTAGTTTCTCACCTACAGTATGTAAAGTTTTCAATGAAAATGTGGCCATGTTATGAAAGGCACAAATATATCCTGATTTTTAAGACAACTTGGAAGTAATGCATAAACTAATACTTTTGCAAATGAATGCATGCATTACGTGTTGAATTTTGATTTATGTTTGATTTGTTGACATTAAAATACTCAGAGCATTTCAATCTCTTCCCATTTTTAAGAAATAATTTGCATACAATAGAACCCACTCACTCAGGGAAGAATTTTGAGCTTTGATCAAGTTCCAAATTCAGCCACTGTTACAGTCAAGACACTGCAGAGCTGTTCAGCCTCCCACCCCATCCTTCATGTCTTTGCATGGTTGACTTGCCTTCATGCTTAGCTTCTGGACATGGTGGATTTCTTCACAGTCTTACAGTTCTGCCTTTTCTAGAATATTGTGTGAATGGAAACTTCCAACAAGTAGCCTTTTGAGTCTGGCTTCGTTCACTTTGCTTAATGTATTCAAGGTTCTTCTACACCACTGTGTATCAGTGCTCATTTCTTTTTTTAGAATATTTATTAGTATGTAATAATTTAAATAATCATGGGGTACTGTGTGATATTTTGATACATGTATAAACATGTAATAATCAATCAAGGTAATGAGCATTTCCAACTCCTTATTTCTATGTGTGTGGAGGTTGGGTCTCCTCTGTCCGAGCTCTTTGTACATATGTAAAAAGTTATTGTGAACTGTAGTTCACAATGGCAGAAAGTGTGGAAACTTATTAATTCTCTCTTAACTGCATTTTAGCACCCATTCACCATTCTCTTTCCCTCAAATCCTTCCTCCAGTGATCACTATTCTACATTGATTGACTTTTTCCTTAGCTTCTGTAGAAGGAAGAGAAGGTTCAATGTTCATCTTTCTAGGTCTGACTTATTTCACTGAATATAAAGTCCTCTGGCTTCATTCATTTTACTGTATCTGGCAAGATTTTTTAGTGGTTAGATGATATTCCATTTTGTTTATAAAAGTACTTTCTTTATCCTTTCCTCTTAATCCTATTCTCCCTTTGATGGGCTTGAAGGTTGATTCTGTAGTAGTGCTGCAATAAACATGGGTTTCAGGTATTTCTATTGTTTGCGGGTTTCATTTCCTCTTATACACCCAGAACTAGGATAGCAGGATTGTATGGAAGATCTATTTTTAGTTTTTTGACAAACCTCCATAGTGTTCTTTTTTTTTTTTTTTAAATTCATTTATTCACATGTGCTTACATTGTTTGGGTCATTTCTCCCCCCTGCACCCCACCCCCACCTCCTTCTCTTCCTCCCCTCCCCCTTGCTTCCAGGCAGAACCTGTTCTGCCCTTATCTCTAATTTTGTTGAAAAGAAGACATAAGCATAATAAGGAAGACAAAGCATTTTTGGTAGTTAAGTTAAGGACAGCTATACTGAGAGATTCCTAGCATTGCTTTCATGTACAAACGTGTTATGATACAAGTTGATTCATCTCTAACTGATCTTTACACCAGTTCCTGATCCCCTTCTCTGTTGACCTTTGTCACTTTAAGGTTTCTGTATTAGTTCCCCTGCTGTGGGGACATCAGACACTTTCATGTTTTGGGTTTCTTACCTATCCCCACACCTCCCATGTGTGCTCTCCCCTTATCATGTGATCCACGTGTTTTTTACAATGGCTGTACTATTTACATTCCTACTATCACTGTATCATAGCCCCTTCTCCTCAACCTTTCCAGCATATATTATTTTTTATCTCATTGATAATTGGCATTGTGGCTGGGCTAAGATGATATCTCATTGTGGTTTTGATTCATTTTTCCCTGATGATGAGAATTTTTAACAAAACACTAGCAAATCAAAACCAACAGTCCCTCAAAAGCATTATTCCCCAAGATCAAGTGGAATTTATCCCAGGGATGCATTTTTGATATTTTTCCTTTCTATGTATCACACTTTTGGTGTTGTGTTTAAGAATGTTCTGCCTTCTTTGAGGTCCCTTTTGTGTTCAGATTTTACCTTTGGGAGTACATGGTGCTATTTAGCCAGCTAATTAAAATTTCTAGGTATCAGTTAATGTCATTTTATTATCTTAGGATCAGCTAGGATTAGAATTCAAACCCCTTTTATTTCCAAGTTTACCCCTTTCAGGAAGAAAGGGTATACCTGCCTCCATACCCTCTGCTATGAAAAAAATATCGTTATTCTTTGTCCCTTATGTGTGGAGTTCCTTATTATTTCCTTAGCATAGTTGACCTGACTTCCTGGCAAAGACCCAGGAGAAAAGGTATAAGGGGTGTGTGTGTGTGTGTGTGTGTGTGTGTGTAGTTTCAGAAAACTACTGAGAATATTTTCTTGGAATAACTAGTAGAGTTGCACCCACTAGTGTTTTATTCCTAGGCCTCTGCAAATCCACCTGTTAAAAATAAATCTTTCTCCCCAATCTTTGAAAACAATTGATGTGGGCAAGATAGAAGCTAGCAGTGCCAATGTGTGCAATATTCTGCAGAAAATCATCAGGTATAATGACTTCACACTGGTGTGAAGCCCACATCTGCAGTTGGTCTTGCCTTGACATGTCCTCTGTGAGAAAACCCAAATTTCATGACAGATGCATTTAGGCCAACTGTTCAATAGCCAACTTGGGGGATAAAATGAGAGTGTGCTGAGTATTTCAAAAAGCTTCAAAGGCACCTCTAAATGTTCTTGTATCTAATTCTATATTTGAGAAACATAATCCATGTTTAGGGGTTAATAAGTAGACATTTTTTAAGAGTTAATTGAAAATATGTACTCTGTTGAAAATGCCAGTTAATAGAGAACCAATAGAACTCCTTGGAGTTTTAAACATCTACTTCTAGAACAGATAAATGGCAGCAGGAGTAGGGAGGACAGTCTAATATCAAAAAAGGTGCCTGTCAAATGGCAAATTGCAGTTCTGTAGACAGTTATGAGCTTAAAAACATAAACATGACATCTAAATCCCTCTGATGACTTTTCATTGAGCTTGTTTGCAGATATACAGTACTGAATGTCCAGGTTATTTTCTGCATCCTACTCAGCAACTAAGGACAACTTTGGCATGTGGTAATTCTAAACTATTTTCTTCCTTATCATACCTTACTATAGAAGAAAACAGCCTTACTTTTTAAAAATGCAACACTTAGGTAGGTAAGCCTTAGAATCATGAGGTGTTAATGACTCACCCAATTAGATGATATATCATTAAGACCCTGAGCTATGTTTTTCCACAAAGAAACTTTCCTTTCTCTACACATGGGTTTACTTTCCCCTTCGATTTGCAAAAGACCTGTGTAAACAATACCTGAACAAATGCTGCAATTTATTATGTGTTAATGATATAACAGACAAGGTGCAGCTACTCCACACATGTTATCTCTAGTGATGAAGCATCATAAGACTGCTAAAATAGACTATTTGGTGCTAAAGTTTGAAATTAGTGAGGGGCATATTAGGTAAATCTATGACATCAGCCTATGTCTAAATTCTAAATTATGGCTCTCTATGGCATGTCATTGGAGACTTACATAGCTAGTCAACAAATGATAGGAACCCTGAGCATAAAAGCACTTCTGCATACCTGTGGTAGCATTCATTTTAAATTATAATTGCATGATCTCAATCATTAATATAGAAAGCACAGAGAAATTAAATGCACTCCACTTAATCTGCACCCACCACATAGTTATCTGTGTTCTTTCTTTAAAACTATAGAATTATGAATAAAGAAAACGGGAGTAGGTTTTTTACTTAGGAAAAACAAGGTAATGTTTAAAATCTGTTGTCTGGTTATATTTGTATGATTTAAACCTATGTCAGCTGCTTAAAATGTGTGAATGACTACTCAGTGAAAATACTGTATGCAATTTATATCTAACTATTTGACCTTCTTTGTATATAAGAAGTACTTTAAAGAGCTGTCATTCTATTTCTTTCCATGTAGTTTGATCTGTTAAGTAGAATTAGTTAATATGGAGGGATATTGTGGGGAAATAAAACCTCTCTTGGTTTCTCACTTCTCCTGAGAAGTTCTCAACCTTCCAAGGCTGCTTTATTACTGGAACTTTATCTGCAGCCATGTGGACAATTAATTGCTCTGAACTCAGGATATGTAGCCGAACGCTTTTTCCCTACATATAGTCAAATTTGTTCAGCTTGAACCAAGTGCCAGCAGACCACAGAGCACAGCATTTTCATGCTTGGTGGATGAAGGTTCAAAGATAGCACCCTGAATGTTCAGGTTTTGAAGCTGAGCACCTGGGACTATCTGAACCTGAACAGACTTTATTAGCATCAGAGGTCTAGGGCTAGAATTCAAACCGCTTCTATTTCCAAGTATACCCCCTTCAAGAAGAAAGGGTATTCCTGCCTCCATACCCTCTGCTATGAGAAAAATATCATTATTCTTTGTCCTTATGTGTGGAGTTCCTTATTATTTCCTTAGCACAGTTGACCTGACTCTCCTGGCAAAGACCCAGTATGTGTGTGTGTGTGTGTGTGCCTGTGTGATTGTGTGTATATGTGTAATGAACTTATTATTAATGAATCTGTCTTGGACCTAGAAAACCTTATGTGTTACTTCAAGATAACATTAATAAAGACAAGTATTTTTTAAAAAACAACCTAGTCAGGAGTAGCGGATTACATCTGTAATCCTAGCCACTTGGCAGGCTGAGATCAGTAGGATCTTTGTTTAAGGCTAGCCTGGGCAGGAGTTGGCAAGGACCCATCTCAACCAATAGCTGGGCATTGTGACAACTGCCTATCATCACAGCAGGAAGCTTAATATAGGAGGATCTCAGTCTATGCTGGCCTGGGCAAAAAGTGAGGCCTGATCCCCAAAACAACCAGAGTAATAAGGACTACTTCATGCCTCAAGATGTAGAGCACCTGCCTAGCAAGTGTTAAGCCCTGAGTTCAAACCTCAGTATGACCAAAAATATAAACAACAAAAAACTATCCTTATTCATTTTGTATATTAATATATTGGGTAAAGAGTTTTCATTTGTAAAATAATATTTTGTCATTTGGGTATTAAATATTTCTCAATGTTATTCTTTAGACATTAAACTCTTAAAAATAATGTGGTCATATATTTTATTTAATTTTTTGACTTTTTTATCCTGTTTAACTTTATTTTTTATTCTAAATTTTAAAATTAGGATACATTGATTGTACGGGGAGGAGATTCACAGTGACAATTCTGATTAGTCTTATATTGTACATTATTCGCACTGCCCCCATTGTCTCTCCCTCTCAACCCCTCCCCACCCCACTTAAAGCAATTGCAAGAGGTTTTTTAGTTCTGTTTCATATAGGTATATAAAGTCCTCTGACAAAAACAATTTAATAATTGCATTTTTAATTACATTACTTCAATTTAATAAGACTTACTTGGCACAATTTTAAATCAGTGTATCAATTTTTATTTAAAACAATAAATTGTAAATTGAATCTTGATTTGTCCTGAACTACCACAGAAACCATAAAGCCCTTCACTAAAAACAGTGGTTAATTCAGTGTTGCTCCTACACCATGTGCACTTTAATGGTTAATCACTCAGAATTTTCTAATACTTTACACAAGTATAGAGTTTATTGGTCATAAAAGTTCATTATCAAAAGACTTTGACCATGCAGTCTTGTTATTTATCGTGTCCACGTATTGAAATATAAACTGCTGACTATAATTTCCATTCTAAGCTAGCAAGTTATTTATTTAATAATCCTAGTTTTGCCACAAGAGGCAAAATTAAAACTGCAGCTAGCTGGCTGAATTGCTTTTCTATGTATAAAGCTATGGTAAAGTGCACTTGAGAAGATGTTAAGATGTTACCATACTTAGTATAAAATAAATGATGCAACAATGTATTTAATTTTGGCCTGCCAATTAGTCAATCATTATACACAGTACTGTACATATATTATGTTGTAAAAAAGTTGATGAATTACAAGAGGAAAATAAGAAAAGAAGATATAACTCACTATTAGCTTCTTAGGGTACATTGGAAAAAAGACAGGTGTGCTTTTTTAGTGGATTTGAGAAAGAAGTTGGAAGGAATAGGAAAGAAATGTGTAACACAAGTTATCCTAAGCATCCAGATCACAAAGACAACATATGTTAAGTTTCTCTGATATTGGTTCATGTTTGCTAATAAGGCATTGTGCATAGTATTGATGGGTAGAGTGGACAGGGAGCTTTCTCAGCTTTGGAACTTCCTGTCACTGTGCATTTATTGGAGCCTATGGGTGAGAAAGACATCAGTGAGAATCACATTGAATGTTCTCATTTGCAAAGCTCTATAAAAAGTAAGCATATGATGTAAGGCAATTCATTTAATCAAAATGAGTATGGCTTTGCTAGCTGCCAAAGGGACTAGAATCCACGGCGAGGGCATACCCCTTTAAGAGGAAACAGATGCTAAAGGAAACCCAAGCTGGTGCATGATTAGGCTGAGGGCTGTTGGGATGTCCAACTGGGCCCCAAAGAAGAGTCAGCATGACTGGAGAGCATTGCTACAACTTTCTGAAAACAGGATTCTCCTGCTTTTTTGTCAGAGTAAGATGAGCAACATTTTAGGAAAAGTGGAAAAATGCATTATCAAACCTAGAAATGATAGCATTAAGATATTCTAACAGTTTTGTATATTATTAGAGTTTCTTCTCCTTAGGGAAGGGCAGTGAGATCTCCCTATAAAGTCTGAGCTTAGGGTGAGAAGACCTTCAAAGAAAGAAGACAAACAGAGCAAAGAAATACAAATCAAAACATTGCTCAGTGGAAAAGGATGTGTGGGAGTAAAAAGAGTACCTCAGTTCCTGACTACTCATTATCCCTTCCCTGTTCTATACTTTACAACTTGTTAGCAGCTCAGGACCTTGTAGAAATGCATGAAGTCCTGAAAAAGAATTCAGAAACATGGGGAAAGAGAGAAGGAAGCTCAGAGAGTCCCTCCCATGGTTGGGTGTGGTGGCTCAGGTCTGTAATTCTACCTGCTCATGAGGCAGAGATTAATTTGGAAGATTGAGGTTTGAGGACAGCTTAGGCACAAAGTCTGTGACACCACATGTTAATAATAAAAGCTGGGTATGGTGGTTTGCACTGTCTTTCTAGCTTCCTGGGAAGTGTAAGTAGGAATATGGAAATCCAGACTGGTTCTGGCCTTACCTTGAGACTTTATCACAAAATAACCAAAGAGTAAAGTGCTAGGGCACAGCTCATGAGTAGAGCAAGCAGAAAGCCCTGAGTTCAAACCCCAGTACCACAAAAAAGAATCCTTCCCAAGATAGTAACCTGTCACCAATCTGCTTATTTTTTATTATCTACGAGTGAGTATTAACTTCACAGTACAAAGAAAAACTAACCAACAAAAAATAGTGCAAGGAACTGTTTCCTTTTTACACATTATTCCGAATTCTTTTTGCTTATATCCTTACTGTCTTTTCTGCCACAGTCATTTTTAAACATACACACGGATTTAGAAAATTAGACCACAATTAAATTCATATGTCATTCAAATAGAACACATGCAATGTCTTGTTTTCTATGAGTTTTCTCTTGTGTAACTGAGACATTTGTGAGGTAGTTAAATTCCATTAGCAGGCTTCCTCCTAGGAGAAAGGACATGCAATCATGCAATTAGCTTTTCAGAGCTTTGCAAAGAATAATTACACAGATCAAAAGGGTTAAGGTGTGAGATAAATGGATATTTTCAAATGGGCTGGGAAAATCCTATTTGATGTCTTTGTTTTTTTTTTATAGTATATTAATACTTTATTTTTTTTTTATTATTCATATGTGCATACAAGGCTTGGGGCATTTCTCCCCCTTGCCCCCACCCCCTCCCTTACCACCCACTCTGCCCCCTCCCTCTCCCCCCCAACCCCTCAACACCCAGCAGAAACTATTCTGCCCTTATCTCTAATTTTGTTGTAGAGAGAGTATAAGCAATAATAGGAAGGAACAAGGGTTTTTGCTGGTTGAGATAAGGATAGCTATACAGGGAGTTGACTGACATAATGATGTCTTTGTTACAGTGACAAGCTATACAGTAAAGGGAAAGGAGGTCAGAATAAAGTAGTATAATCCAGATCATGAGGAAAGAGTGTAAAATGAATAAAAAATATTCTTTTGCTTTCAAATTCATCATGCTCAGATTATGGAAAGATTTTTTGTATTCCTGATAGCTAGCAGTAATTTTGAAAAAACATATTCAGTAGATTTATTTCAGACAGCATTTAATCCCTGGAGATTTTTTTCCCATTCTACTTTTACTCACTTCAAAAATTGAATGTGTCAATATGACTTTTTAAAACAGTATTTATTGCTGTAGTTATAAGTTTAAAATATTTTCATCAAATAGCTTATCTTTTAATATAACAAGAGATTCAAAAACTTTCTGAAAACCTTGTTTAAGATAAGATACAATTGTAGACAAGAAGAAAAGAACCTGACATATGCTTTTTTAACAAAAATTGTATCATATATTGAAAGCGTAACATTCTCATTTGAAAACAGAAATTAGATAAAGCCAACCAGAGGCTTCTATGGTTACCTCAACTTAAATTGAGACTAATAAAGCTGTAAAATAGTCTGTGTCAAAATTTTTGAAGAAATATTGAGCCTTCATACCTAGAGCAGTGGTCAGTATTAAAATGTTAGGCAAAGGTTTATTTTGTCCTGGAATTGTCCTGTATATTCTGTAGGGTGAACATTTGATTGTTTATAGTGCCAGACAATGTAAACTCCTCATTCCTGGACCCTGGAATTCTGGAAAAATTGTGATATGCTCATCTCTTGGAAGCTGTAGGTAACTCAACTTCATGTCTTTACTCTCAAGCTATGCAAATTCATGGGGACATGTGAAACTTTAGTCATTTTCCTCATTCCATATATTTTCACATGCTTTTCTGTATTTCTTTTTCTGATCTGAAAAAAACAGCTTTTCTATCTTAAACAAACAAAAATGTATTTTTTTTTTAACAAAACCAGAGAACAGGAGGATGGAACAGGTCCTGTGGGAGGTTGGTACCAGCAGGAGGAGGAGGTGGGGAAAGGGTGTGGGAGGGTGAATATGTTGGAAATATTATGTACTCATGTGTGTAAGTGGAAAACTGAAAGCTGTTGAAACTATTTCAGGAATGGGGATAGGGGAGATGAAGGGGAATGATGGAGGGAGTGAATTCAACTACGATATATTTGGTATATTGCAAGAACTTTTGTAAATGCCACAATGTACCTCCAGCACAGCAATAAAGAAATAAAAGGAAAAAATTTTTCTCTTCCTTTTTCTTTTTTTTCCCTTTGTTGTTGTGATGGGTGAGGGTACATTGTGGCATTATACAGGTTCTTACACTTTATCAAATATATCATATATGAATTCACCTCCTCAACCATTCTCCTTCATTCTCCCCTCCCCTGATAAAAGGAAGATTTTTGACCTATACATTACTATAAAAAAGAGGAAAAAAAATCAGCTTTTCACAAGGAATTGAACGTTATGTTAGATAACATGTATTAATATATGGAATAGAACAGCAGTCGAAGGTCACATTTTCAAGTTCAAGTACTTGATTTGTCATAGGCAGACCTTTCAAATTTGGGCAATTATTTTGACATCTCTGAGTTCCATATTTTCCAATGTATCATTAATACAGTATTCCCCACCCAAGACGGCTTCACACACTGAAGCATCACACAAATACTACCTGTTATTTTATGGACAGAAGAGGAAAACCATCTGTGCTTGACATCCAGCCCCAGTCAGCAGATTCATTACTTTTTCTTCTTCAACAGCTCTGTTTCCATCCACTTCCACCCAAATCACCTACTTAATTGTCACTTGACACTTCTTCACTTCGGAGCTTTCTTGAACCCTCAAATACCCCACTTTAATACTGCTTCCAGTTCTTTGATATGTCTCCAATTTTTCTCTCCTTTTTGTTCTACTTATAGCCTAAAGCATCTCAGTCAATATTTGTGCTCACAGTTCATCGCCAGTTTATACAGTCATGCTCCTACTTCCTACTCAAACACTTTCTCACTTTCTTTCTTTGATTCCTCTCTTATTGATTCTCAGCCTTGGGAAACTTGCCTCTCCATTTCTTCTGTCTCTAGGTATTTCTTCTTGAATATTACAGAAAACAACTAATAGTGGAATGAAGCATCACAGTCTACACACAACACACACACACACACTCTAACTTCATCTCCTCATTGTCTTACAATGTCTTATAGGAACCACAAAGCCTCAGTTTTCAATAGAAACAGCTCTCAATTTACTAATTCATTATTTTTTCTTAATTTGTATTTATCCTCTCTCTTTAATGGATTCTGCCCAATAATATGTCCTTCATCCTTAAAAAAATCCTTGAAACTCATTTCTCATTATAGCTGTTGCTTTCCTCTGATTCTGAGATCCTATAGAAAGAACTCATTCTTCCCTGCAAAATATACCAGGAAGTGGTACTAACTCCCTTTTTTTGGCAGTACTAAGGTTTGAACTCAGAGTCTCATGCTCGTTAAACAGGCATTCTACCACTTGAGGCACTCCCCAACCCTTTATAGAACTCCTTTTTACAGAGGAGAATAAATGCTGATCTTTGTTTTGCTTAGATAATAGATTTCTTGACTTCAAGTAAACGTCTAATTCGCAGTTGACTTAAATATGTTGACATTAAATTAAAAAATTTTTTGTAATACCTGTGTAAGATAAAGATACGATAGAAGCATATTTTCTGACTTACCTTATGTATAGTTTATAGTAAATTTTATACATAATTACTAGTCCTCATTGCCCCTGGTTTCAGAGTTGTTTCAGTTGTCATTAATTGTTTTCTACATCTTCTCATCACTATTTTGCTTAACACACACATTTCTTAGAATGAATGACAAAATGTCCAAAATTCATCCATCATTTAATTGAGACATGTCTCTTAATGCAAATAGACATACAATATTGAATGGGAATTGAGATAAAATGGGTTGTCCCTGGACTTATCTGGACGATATTATACTTTCCTGGTCTATGAGCCCTCCTTGAGACTGAGGGCAGATTCAAGTATTCTGAGCATTGTGTAGTGGTCATAACTGCCAATGATGCATGGCACCTGCTACTTATAAGCTTGTGAGCCACAGGCACAGAAACCAGATGCTTTGTGTCAGCATTTTGTGCATTCGAGCCCTAGTTTTGCTGCTCATATCACTAAGATCTGAGTGGCTTTATATTCTCTCTGTGGAGGGATGACAGTGTAAAGTTGTATACAAGTGCTCATTATTTAGAATGATTTGCTCTCGTAAAGTAGTATTGCCTTTTACTTAGTTGCTAGATGAGGGATTTTGATTAGAAAAGGAATACTTACACAGTGATATTCCCAGATAAAAATGAAGGAAAATTATTCTTTACTGGAAACCATTTATAATGTAAAATTCATGAGCATCTATTTTGTAGAGACGAGAATATGAACCACAAAATATTGATCCTCAACTATTTTAGAAACATTTTTATGATTATAAACTGCACATATTTTACAGAAAATTTGTAAACCCAAGATAAACTCTAAAAAGAAATACTGTCACCTATAATCTCTTCATGTACTTTTTTCACCAATACAATAAAAATAATCTAATTAAAATAATGAAATACTAATTACAAACATTCATAGTAGTTAAATATGTCTTACATTCCATTTATGATGCTCTGTTCTTTATGTACAATAACTCATGTTTCCTCCCAGCAATCCAATTAGTTTGATATTACTATTTTTATTTTTAGGACATTTTAACTTTCTTTTTTGTTTTTAGAACTATTTTTGGCTGTGCTGGGGTTTGAACTCAGGGCCTTACCTTTACAAGACATGTATTCTTCCAGTTGAACCATGCCCCAGACCTTTTGGCTTTAGTTGGTTTTCAGGTAAGGTCTTGCATTTTTTGACTAGACCCGTCTGGACCTTGAACCTGCTACTTACACTCACTCCCTGTGTAGCTAAAATAACAGGAGTGAGCTACCATGTCCAACTTTTTTGGGTGAGATTAGTTCTCATTAGCTTTTTTCCCCCTTGTTGGCCTCAAACTGCTATCCTCCTGTTCTTTGCCTCCCAAGAACTTGAGTTTTTAAATAAAGAAACTAAGACTTAGAGAGTGACTTGCCCAGAATCTTCCATTCAATGTGTTGCAGAATTGGGATTCATTTAGGTACTAACTCCAAATGTCTTTATGTGTTATAATGTATTTTGCAAAGCTGGAGTCATACAGATTTTCTTCAAAGGTATGACATGTAACAATCTGAACTTTGTAAAGCACTGTTGGAGGCAATGTATGATATTACAATTTTTGCTTTGCCTTTTCAGTCTTGTTCATTTTAGTGACATTGGGGATATGTTTTACTTAATGGGCCACTCCAGAAATTACATATTTAACAACATAGTTGCCAAGAATGTTGGAGAATAAGGAATATGTGGAGGGTATTTTTTGGGGGGAGTGTTGTTCCATGGATACAATTTTAATGCTCAAAATTTTTGCAATGTTTAAAATAATTTAAATTTTTTCTTATGGGAAGAGCACATAATATGGTTGTGTAAGGGCTACCAATACATTAAAGGAAACAAAACTGTCTGATTCTCCAATGTACCATTGTGTATTCACAGATATAAAATTCCATGATTCACTGTGGTTTATTTCAGCTGTTTTGCTGTTTTGTTCTAGGCTGGAAGCAAAGGACTTTCCCATCCTTTAAATCTGTTATTTTCAAACTGATGTTTTAAATACTCTGCATATTACCAAATGTCATCAGTATCAACCTTTATAATGATTTTAATATCTTCATAACACTACATAGAGTACTTGGTCATTCCCAGTTTATGATGGGGTTAGCAAATCACTAATATGATTGTTGTGGAAATAAGTAACGAATAAAGAAGATATTGTGAAAAAGAGAATAGTGTTGGAAGAACTGATTGACAGACTGTTGCTTAAGTTATTAGAACAGCATTATCATATTTTGGGAAGAAAATTTCATAAACTCAAGGCAGAGTGTTGATGTTATAAATTCTTCTCTTGATTTCTTATGAAATCTTATGAATCCACTATACTGCTTCCACGACTGCCATCTTTATACATATTTGATTGCTTTATATTGTAATTTACAACTCAAATGTGCACAGTTCCACAGCAGGAGCTTGGTTAGAATTCAGCGGGTTTATGGCTTTGTTTGGCCCTTGGCACAAATAATAAAATCTTAGCTTTAAGTACCATTGAGGTTTATAGAATGAAGACATCTGCATTATTATATTAAAATGTTCCTCTGTGTAATAAATATAAACTGACAGTAGTGCATGACTTTATTTATGAAAAATATGTTTATAGCAATATAGTCTTAAATACTGAAGAAACTTGGCAATTAAAATTTTATGTGCCTAGTTACCATCTGAATGCTCAAAAGATGTCCATATTAACGGTTTATTGCAGGGTATTCCTAATAAAGGTTTTAGTTAAAATTATTTTTAAAATACCCATGAAAACACTGTATTAGGCTCTCATTTATTTTAAGAGTGTTTTGTGTTTGTTATTCTAATATGTTCTTTAGGGTAATATGCATATTTCAATGATTATAATTTGCGTAAGTTTCCGTAATAACATTCTAGGGCCCCTGGACTTTTGTATTAGCTAAATAATGTTGAATATTTTCTTGCTGCATCTGTTGGAGTGTTTTGTGGAGGCACAGCTACATGCTGACTTCACACTCTCAATTTCACACCCTGAAATTGGGATGTCCAATTATACCAGTTTGCAGGGATTAGAGCATTTTCTAGGGGACAGAAAGCTGTCCATGCTGACCCTCAGCAAGTTGCAGGTAAGTCTAGATGCTTGGTCTCTACAGGTCAAAATGCTGTTAACAGGAGGCAGTGGTTTTCAACTAATATCCTTACCTAGACCTTCAAAAATCAATCTTATGAACAATCCATCATATAAAACTTCTTAAAATTAAATTTTTATTCATTTGGCTTTATGTTGTAAAATATGACAAGTTTGTGAAATTGCAATTTGGTACCCACATAAAACCTTATATAGTTTGACAGCCATGAAAATATTAATTACCTCCTACCAAATAATACTCATCAACTTCATTCATATTAGGCATTCAAATGTAACCCTTTAAATAACCATAGATCTGTAAATGATTTTGGCTAACACATTATTTTATTACAGACTATATGTCACATTAGGAAGATGGAAGTGATCAATTATTATTATATAATGTCCATCAATTGGTTTTGAAGTAGGTAAGGTTTTTTAATTCAAACATATATTGTTCCCACAAATATTTGTCTTTGAATAACTAAGAATTACAGCATGTACCTGGAGGCTACTCAATAAATATTTGTACTTTTGGTGGTGATCTGATGATTGTGGTACATTCTAATCATATCTCAAACATCACCTGGGAATAGAAACAGAAGAATATATGTAATTATGATTACTATGCTTGCTGTAGCCCTAAATTATCTTTGTCCAGCTTCTAAGCCTTTTATTTCTGAAAAGGGAGTAATGTTCCTTTGGATATTAAATATACTAATAAATCTTTTAGTTATTCTCTAAGACATATTGCAAGGATTATCTCTTCTTTGAAGATTTGCAGAATAGAATTTTCCTTTCTGTTTTCATTGCTTCTTTTATTTCCTTAAGATCTCAGATCACTTATACACTGAGTTACAATTATTGATTAACTTACTGTTTAGCTCCTCAAACAGAGAGATTTTGTCTAATTTCATCTTATATTCCACTAGATATTCAATAACTGTGTATTAGGTAAATGGATAGGAACCTGTACGTTAGGCATTACTAGAAGTATAAAAAATGCAAGAGATTTCCTTGATCCTTTGATGGAGTTAAACAATTAGTTGCATTATTTCTCTGCAATGACTTCTGAAGACAATCTCCTTGCTGTGTAAGACATTGAATCAGGTTCTTAAATAGGGAACAGTGGTTTTACATTTTTAGAATGGCCTTTATTTTGCACATTCAACTCATTATTAGGTGATCAATGCATGGCATAAGTACGTACCCACAATTTTGCTTAGGAAAATATTTTACCATGAAGAATTTTCAAAACAATGATCACTATGCATCATGATAATGGAATGTGTTCAATTTTCAAGCCTAACTTAAATTGAAGAAGAGTAGCATGAAGTAACCATGGAAATCACAATTTATGTATCAGAATTTTTAGGTCTGTTGTGCTAAAATAACATTTTTTATTAGATATGAAAAGTGGAAAAAATAATAAAACAAGTGGTAAACTATCAAACAGATAATAAACTTTAACCTCTAATGGGAAGCAATAAATCATTACAAAAGCTACTGCTACATTTATGTTTCAATAAAAGTGTACAAGATTATTACATTAGGAGTGCTTTTGTATAATTAAAAACATAAACTATGTTAGTTGAATCTTACCTAAGAACTAAGAAATCAAACTTATGAAAGCATATACTTAATAATCAATTATCAGACATAAAAAAATCATTGAAGTATAAAACAAAAATCAGTGCTGGGCAAGTAGCTCAATGGCAGAACACTTGTCTTCTATGTGTGAAGTCTAAGTTTAATTCCCAACACTGTAAAAAAGAGAGTAGAAGGAAAGAAAGAGAAAGAGAAAGAAAGAAAGAAAAAGAATGTAAAGTATGGACATTTTCTTCAGATAATGTAAAGGCTATTAACACATAAAGCACACAGTAGAAAGTCTTTGATTAAATTTTATTTACTACTTCACAAAAATAAAATTAATCTTCCAAACTATTCTTTCCCTGGTTGTTTTTTTTGTTTGATGTTGATCTCAAATGGCCAGTGGCTAGAAATCTACCAAACTGCTTGTCATTACCCAACCTACACCATTAACTGGCGAAACCCGATGATGTCCTCAGACCTATAGGTCTTTCACGCATGTTGGGTTAGTCTAGCTGTTACTAACCACTTTTAAAAATTATTATTATTCATTTATTAACATATGCATACATTGTTTGGGTCATTTCTCCCCCTTGCCCCCATCCCCCATCCTCTTCCCCCTCCCCCTCACATCCAGGCAGAAAATCTCTAATTTTATTGTAGAGAAGACATAAGCATAATAAGGAAGACAAAGCATTTTTGCTAATTGAGTTAAGGATAGCTGTACAGAGAGATTCCTAGCATTGCTTCCATGTACAAATGTATTACAACCCAAGTTGATTCTTCTCTAATTGATCTTTTTACTAGTTCCTGATCTCCTTATTGTGTTGACCTCTGTAGCTTTAAAATTTCTGCATTAGATCCTCTGGAGTGGGGACATAAAACACTTTCATGTTTTGGGTTTTCTACCTATTCCTATATCTCCCCGTATGTGCTCCCCTTGTCATGTGATCCAAGTCCAACCACATTGCTGTATTTGCACTAGATCTAAAGTTCACATATGAGGAAGAACATATGATTTTTGGTCTTCTGAGCCTGGCTAACCTCACTCAGAATGATGTTCTCCAGTTCCATCCATTTACCTGGAAATGATAAGATTTCAGTCTTCTTCATGGCCGAGTAAAATTCCATTGTGTATAAATACCACATTGCTCACAAGTCTACCCATAGGTTAGTAAACAACCACCCCAGATGACACCAGCATAATGCATGTAGAACAATTGAACATTGATACCTGTTGAAATTTTTGTACCAAGTTGGGCAGCAGGGATGAGGGAGAATGATGAAGGGGGTTAATCTAATTAAGATACATTGTAGCACATATATAAATGTCACAATGAAACTCCCTCTGTACAACTATCATATGCTAATGAAAATGGTTCAAAGCACAGTCATTTTCCATTATATAACCTTGTAATTTAGGCACTACATGAAACCTAAAATTTAGTTGAGGACAAGATAAAAGAAGCCAGAGTTAGTTTGTTCAAACCCATCAGCCCAAAGAATAGGTTCAACTTTAAAATAAACTGTTTCTGTGTTGTACTCTAAAACCCTGGAATCCTGGAGTCTGTCATAATCAGGACAGAACAATGACATTCTATCCATTTTCTTATAATTGCTTATTATGTCAATGAAATAAGTGCCCATAATTTGCATGTTTTTCAGCTTGTTTTTTATGTCTACTGAGCTAGACTATGAGGCACATGTTGGTTAAACACTAGTTTTGACATTTGATGAAATTATTTATGAATGTGACTAAAGCTTACAGTCAGTTGATTTTAAGCAAAGCAGATTATTTCCATACAGTGGACTGGCTTCATTCACTAAGTTCAAAGGTGACTTCTTCCTGAGAAAGAAGAAATTCTCCCTTGAGACTGCAAGGCAGAAACTGCCTGAGCTTCCAATCTGCTGACCTTCCCTTGAGACAGAAACCTCAACTCTCATTAATTTCCAACCTGCCAGGAGGATCAATAGATTTTAGATTTGCAGCCCACAACTGTGAGAGCCAATTCCTTAAAACACCTTTCCCCACTTCGGTCCCTGCCTCTGCTCTAGACCACACCTTCTTGTAAAGACACCAGTCATACTGGTTTAGGGTTCTCCCACAGGAATTCATTTAAACTTGATTACATCTTTGAAATCTCTATCTTCAAATACAGTCACTATTGGATAAGGATACTTGAGATACAGAGTTGTTTTAATAATTTGTCCAGATACACTAAATATTTATGAATAGTGTGGAAATCTAGAGAAATCTCCTACAGTACATATGTTAATATGCATTTTACAATACATGTTTTATTACATATATGAAATGATTGAAAACGTTTTATGATAAAAAAGTTTTAGATTATACCTGATATTTAGAAGCTTATGAAAAATAATTTCAGGTAATATTTTTTAGAATCTGAAATTTGGTATATCTTTTAAGCATATTGACTTTTTAAAACATTTTTACCAGTGTGTAATAGCTGTACAAGGGTTTTTTTGTAATATTTTTACATATGATACAATGCACCTATTTTGACTCATTCCTTCTATTACTTTCTTTCTTCCCCCTCCTCCTTCTTAAAATAACTTCAATAGGTTTCAATGTTTCATATTCACACATGTGTAGAAAATACATAATCATATTCACCCTCCCTTACCCTTTTCATTTACCTTCCCCTCCCACTAGTGCCTTCCTCTTTAGATGATCTGTCCTACTTTCCTGTACTTCCTTATATTTAAGTGACTGCTCATTGTTCAGTGGGGTTTTGTCTTGGTGTGTTACCTGTAAATATATTGTACTTTAATTAGTCTAACCCCCTCTATTACTCTTCCTCACCCTTTTCCCCTACCTCTTATTGTTCAACATTTTTCAGTGCATTTCCTTATGTCTTGGTCCTACACTGATGCAGTGGATTAAGTCTTAAGATTTAATTTAGTTTGATATGTAATTTTTCTTAAGATTAGACCCTTCCAGGAATTATATAGCATCTCTAATATACATACCATTCCATAGTATAATTAAGCTTCTATAGATGTCCAGGAATTGGGGTGTCCTCTTTGGTTAGGAACATCCCTTTTCCTGCCACTATAGTTTCTAGGCTTGTCTGGTGTCTACTGCATCCTAGGACCCATCTCTTTCCATTGAAATATTATACAAACCAGAAGCTCTGGACAAAAGAATGTGTATATGTATATTCATGACTGTAGGAGCTTAGAGGTAAGATTTTTGATCAACCAGTTCCTCTTATGTTGCAGGGGCAATAAGTTTCTGAAATTTTTTGAACATCTGTGATTCTAAAGAAATGAAAACAGGAAAATCATTGTCTACTTGCTAGCATTGGCCTTATGACCACTTCCACTATTACTGTCTTACTTGGAATAATAATGGATGAAAGAACAGCGAAGATTATTTTAGGGAGCCAAGCTCAAACTTAACTTTGTAGATTAGTTAATAGAATGTGAACTTGAAATTATAAAACAAAAAAACTTGCTGGGTTAAACCTATAACTGCTGTAATCAAATTCTAGTAAGCTATATTTCTGTACACAGATGTGTATGTGTGTGTGTGTGTGTGTGCACTTGCTTGTGAGGGATGCAGGTATATAGAAGTGAAAGAACATCAGAAGATGTCACAGGATATAAAATCAAGAGGGAGATAAGCAATGTTACCATTGATTGGTATAGCTTTTTAATTTTTTTAAAATTTGAGTAAATATTACTCCTAGAAACCATTGACTACAAATTCCTTGGTCACAGCTAACAGAAACTAGTGGTGTGTCATATACTGATCACTTATTAAAAGTTAAGCTATGCATCAGTCATAAGATTTTAAATGTTTTCCTCTGTGTAAGTTATTTCATAAGAAATATTTTCTACTGTGTGAGAGAGAAGTGAGTTCTAGTAATGGCCCCAGGGCTGCCTGCAGCCTGAGCGCCTGGTAGAAATAAAGGAACATGTATTCACATTCAAGATACACTGACTCATTATCAAGCTGATGAGAATACAAGCTTGACAGAATGTATGCTAATTTATTATTAACTTGGCCTTGGAATAATGACTTTTTTGCTTGGCATTTCATATCACAATGTTCATGAATCCTTTAGCTACAAGAGAGATTTTCAGTTGAGGCTTTAAAAATCTTAATTACAAGAAAAGGAACATATTCTCCAAAATATAAGGGTTAAGAGAGATTACACATGGGCGCAGCACAGCAATGGGTTCTAAACATAAACTAAGTGTTAGCCATCATTCTTACACATGGCATCTGCACTACAGTGTTAGAAATGCTGTTTTCTTTGTCTTTGGTAAACTGTAGAGCATATATTACACATTCATCCAACAGATGTTTAATAAACATCTACTGTGCTGATTATAGAGAATAGCATGAAACAGTGTAATTCACATCTTTTTAACGTTCTTCTCTAATCATTGGGGTCATCTGACAATGACAGGCATCAGTGAGTGACAATGGTTTCAGCCATGAGTTACTCTGTGAAGATAGAAACACACTGTGTGTTCATCAAACCCCAGTCCACAGCCCTCTGCCTGGGTACACAGGGCAACCACATTTTGGCCTCTGTTTTAGTTCAGCTAAGCTTTGTCTGGACTGTTATCAATGCAATAGGGATGGAAATGGACAAGCCCCCCAAGCCTGTCCATAAAACATCTCACCCTCATTACACTGTACATTTGCCACTCTGACCTTAACAGAAATATCCCTGATGGAGCTGCTTCCATGTGGGGAAGCACTTCCTGAAGCACACTGAACTTACTTGAGTGCAATAGACTTACAGTTTGACAAGCCACTCCACTGATGTGCATGTGTGTGCATGTATGTGTTCATGTGTGTGAATTTTGCACCAAAGTCTACTATAGTTCCTCACATTCCCACACCACAGTTTCACTGTAAGTGGGGTTCTTGTTAAAATGCAAATTATTGTTCTTCTAATGGCTCCAACACTAATAATACCTGTACAGTTTCATTTCTATCTATGGCATATGCTGCTTCCTGAAGCACTTTGTTAAAAATAAGAGTTTACTACTAAAATGTAAGGAAAATGGTTTAAGAAATGATAAAACACCAGGGTATTAATTATATGTTACAAAGAGAATTGATGCCAAACCTCCACTAAATATATCATAATTACTTATCAAATGGAAAAATATTCTCTATGGATGACTAACTTCACATCCCACACTCTAGCTTCCTTTTTTTTCTTGCTAATTACAGATTTGGCACACTTTTCATCAGTTTTTGAAAGTGGACTAGCAACATGGTTTAGTAATAAACCATCACTGCAATCGTTTTCCCTTAATTTTATATTCAAGCAGTATGGTATAGACCAGTCTAGCTACTAACAGCTGCATTACACTGAGACAATGCCACCACAAAAATCAAATGGAAGACAGTTTGCTAAAGGGACACAGTGTTAAGCATCTACTTTAAACTGAGTTATGTAGGGTCAAATTAAGGTTTTGAGACTTTCATATGCAGGGTACTTAATGTCTCCATGTTTTATTTTCATCATTTAACAGATAGGAATATTAGATATTAGCTGGGTGCTGGTGGCTCACGCCTGTAATCCTAGCTATTTGGGAGCAGAGCTCAGAAGTATCACAGTTTGAAGTCAGCACAGGCAAACAGTTAAGAAAATTCTATCTTGAAAAACCCACCACAAAAAAAAGGCTGGTGGAGTGGCTCAAGGTATAAACCCTGAGTTCAAACCTCAGTAAAGAAAAAAAAATAGGGATATTAATAACTGTATACTTATGAATTTGCTGTAGAATCAAATATTAGTATATGTAAATACCAAGAGCAGTGTCTGGAATGTAATGAGTGATAAATAAAAGTGATAAAAGAAATGAAAGGCTTAAAAAAATAAACTCCATAGACTCCTAAGAACATATTTAAAACATACTCCAAAAGATTATTCCAGAAATTAAAAATCTAATAGATAACTTGTTTTTTATTTATCTATACACCATGACTTTATCGATGTATTTCAGCCACCTCAGACACTCATTTAATAAAGACTTAGAAAATATTTTACACCTTAAAAGTTATTTAAAATCCTGTTATATGATCAAGAGAATGCTGTTTATGAATCATATTTAAAAGGAACTTAGTCTTTGAGGTTGGTTTACATATTAACCAACCTGGACATATTAAGATAATGAGATGCTGCTATTTTTTCTTTTAGAAAAATTCCACAACACTGACAACACTATATTCTGTCAAGAATGGGAGTAAGAAAAACTCTCACTTGCTGCTGTTGACAATTCAAAATGCTATACTCACTTTAGAAGTTAGTTTGGTGTATTCTTAAAAAAAAATACAAACCAGGTGCCAGTGGTTCACCCCTATAATATTAGCTACTTGGAAACTGAGATTGGGAAGATCATGGTTTGAGACCAGTCTGGACAAATAGTTTACAAGACCCCCTCTCCAAAGTAACCAGAACAAAATGAACTAGAGATGTGACTCAAGCAGTAGAGCACCTGACTTGCAAGTGTGAAGTCCTGAGTTTAAACCCTGATCCCACAAAAATCCCTAAATGCATGTGCTGTTATCATGTTATCCAGCACTCATGCTCCTTGTTATTTAACCAAAGGAGATGAAAACATACAGCTAAACAAACCTTTTTCATGAATGTTTATAGCATTTTAGTCATAATTGTCAAACTATGGAAGCAATCAAGACATCCTTCAGTAGAATGAATATGCAACATGTGGTAAAATAAAAAAAAATAATGTTTTCAGTGTTAAAAAAGAATCATTTATCAAATCATGAAAAGATGTGGAAGTAGTTTAAATGCATCTTACAAAGTAAAAGAAGTCAGTCGCAAAGGTCAACATACTATATGATTCAATTATGTAAGATTCTGCAAAAAAGCAAAGTATAGACAGTGAAGAAGACCAGTGGTTGCTGAGGGTTATAGGGAAGAGAGGGGTCAATAGGTGGAGCATGGAGGAATTTTAGGGCAGTGAAAATTCCCTAAATGATACTATAATGGAGGATATATGTCATGAATTTTTCCAGCTTTTCGGAATGGGGTAGTAATGATGTGTCAATGAAGGTTTATCAATTTAACAAATCTATCACTCAGTGAAGGATGTTGATAGTGGGGAAAGCTCAGTGGGTGTAGGAGGAGAGGATATAAGGAATGTCTATTTCTTCCTACGAATTATGTTATGAACCTAAAACTTCCCTGAAAAGGACAAATTCTCACTAAGGATTATGTGAACATTCTGATAAATGCAAATGTAGGCACTTTTATCAATCTTATAGGTAGATTTAGAACAGGGGAGTTGTAGTTGGAAGAAGAGCTTAATATAGTGACAGCACAATTTAACTTTAAAGCATGAATTTTACCATTAATCCCTCACTAGGAAATGCTGGCTGAGTTCCAGTAGCAGCCAGGTCATTCTAGGGTGTTCTTGATACAATACTGTAATATAAAATTATTAGAAAAGTTATTTCTGTGAAATACTTCCATAGGATTATCTAAAGCTAGCTCATTCGCCTTCAACTGTTCTGATGAGTTGTGCAAACAATTTCAGGAAATTATTATTCATGAAAAACATGCCTCATGAATATAATTTTATGCACCGTTTAACATAAGACATTTAAAAGCTAATAAAATGTCACATGCTCATAAATTAAATGCCTTGTATTGCTTTTCTTTTTATCATCCTCCACAGGGTATTTTCTTGGCATTTGCAGGACTAAAAATAACAACAGCTTATTGAGCATGTACTTTGTATGTAATACTGCACTAGTACTGTCTCATCTCGAGGATGTAAGGAAAGCCTTCCATGTCTCAAGCACATCTGTTCATCTTTCTGTTGATGGAGCACTGGTTTATCATGGTGTCCCTCACAAGCACTTCCTTTGAGTTAATACATCAGTGTTTTAAGTCAAATATAATGGTGACATTTTCCTCTTCAGTGATGGCTTAGGAGTCAGTATGGATCCTAGACTTTCTACTAAGATGAGACTGGATGGCCTTTGTCTCCCAAATTGGAGATGCAGGAAGAAGGGCTATAATACCCCTAGATGTAGGCAAATCTGCAAGTGAAGCATAGACCAGCCATCAAGAGGAGAGTGAAGCCTTAGCTTCAGATATTGGCTGAGTGGACAGCTGGGGGCAACTTAGATCTCTGATGAGATCACCAGGTCTCTGAAGCATCTGGCCTTGAAGTAGGACTTTCAGACTCTAGTTATGAGATAACCCATTTCTTCTTGTAGAAGCAATTGGGGTGGAATATGTGATTCCTTGAAACAAAGGTGCTGTAGCTATAAAATGTGGTTCCCCATTGACTGTTCTTACATCCTTGATTGAATTCCTTGATTTACCAAGTATTATGTTTAAGCAAAGTTTATGCTATATTTTTTGCACTGCAAAAAAAGCAATCACTATGAAAACAAAGAATCTAGGATATGTTGGCTCATTCATTGCTCTTGGTGCTGGGAATAAGAAAAGCATTTTTTATTGATAGTTTGATGTATTCAGACAGTATTCTCAGTACTTCAGGTGAAGTACCTCACTTAATCCTCATGGCATGAGGAAGTAAGTGCTGTTATTAATCCTGTCTTACAGTTGACAAATTTATAGTTAAAACCTAGGTATTGGAGTGGCCGACAAGGTAACATCTACGTTTGTACGTTATCTCCAGACACGTATCTATGAAGAAATATGAGGGAGACTTCACGTTAAACGGAGAACCGAGGAGGCCCCCGGGCCGCCAGTGGCCGGCGCCCATACGGCTTGGGAAGACGCGGACCAGGTGAGCTTCGCGGTACCGCGGTTCCCCCACAGACAAGCCTGGGCCAGAGCAGCATAGCCCCCTGGACAGACTGACCTCCACCCGGGAAAAAAAGAGAAACCGAGTACTAAGCAATAAGAACAGTTAAGACGCTGGAAAGAGGGTGGGGCGCCCTGAGCGCTGAAGATTGGGGGAAGGGAATCCTTCCCGGGACTGTAAATAAACGAGCCGGGCGGGCTGGAGAGGCTCTGGCGGGAGCGGGGCGCGCCAGCAACCAGGAGCAGGGACGCTTGTGAGAGGAGGGAAGACCCACTTCCCACGTGAACTGTAAATAAACACGCAGGCCTGACAACGCGGGGCAGTGTCGCCTTTCCCAGTGCTTGTAAAGGGAAAAGCCTGTGGCAGAGGCCCCCCCGCACAGGAGAACTCTGAGCAAACAAAGCCTGTGGGACCAGGTGAGTGCTAAGCTCACCCCAGAGATCTGCATAAATAACGCCGCCAGCTACAGGCTGAGAGCAGCAGGCAGGCAAGCCACAGTTGCAGATACCACTCTCAGAACTGCCTCCAGACGCTTTTTTTTTTCTTTTTCTCCCTACCTTTGATGAGAGAACAACCGAATTACACCTGCAAGCCGAAAAACTTACTGAAACTGTACTGCATTTGAACTGGGGACACTTGGTGGGGCTTTTTTTTTCTTCTGTGTGTGTGTGAATGTAGTTTTGTTCTACTTTATGCATCCCCTTTGATGAGACAACTACAGAACAACATCTGAGGCACCAACTCCAGGACTGGAGATTGAGACGGACATCCAAATTATTAAGACTGAAATTGCATTGCATATAAACTTGGAAGTTTTTTGGTTTTTTGGGTTTTTTTGTTTTTTTTTAATTTTCTATTTTCCATTTTATTTTAATTCATTTTTATAAATAGATATTACTTTCATATACTTATTTTTCATTTTTTTTATCTTTGATTTTCAATCCTCTCTCTGTCACTCTATTGTCTGTTCAGCTTACTGTCGATTAGTACACTAACACTCCCTGTTTATACCTTTGAAACTCTCTTGTCTGATACCTTGTTCTGCTTTCTCCCTCTTGTCTGTATATTTGTTTTCCCCTTTTCTTTAACTTCTTGCTTTCCATCTCAGCTCACTCTTCCATTCTCAATATTACCATTGTTATTATTACAAGCTAGAAAATACTTAATTACACACAGTACAGGGACAGTAACAACACCAAGGACAATGACAGGAAGACAGAAAAAACAAGGAAACCAGTTTCCCCACAGCAAAAAATTAGTACAGGAACCAGAGGGGAATGAAGAGAACAGAAACTCAGAGCCAGACTCCAACAAAATGAAGATAAACTATGCCAAAGGACCCAATGAAGCCTACAAGAATAATTTAAAAGAAGACATACTACAAGTACTCAATGAGAATTTTATAGAGATGATACTGGATAGGGTCAACCAAAATGTACAGGAGACACTCAAGAAATTCCAAGACAATAAAAATAGAGAATTTGAAAAAGCAAAAGAAGAAATAAAGGAAACCATAGAAGCACTGTATAAACACCAAAATGAAAGAGAGAACACAATGAATAAATGGATAAATGAACTCAGGACAAAAATAGACAACAATAAAGAAGAAAACAGCCAGGATATGGAAAAGCTCAGAAAAAAGAACGAAACAGAACTGCAAAACAAAACGGAAGGCCAATCCAGCAGAATAGAACAAACAGAAGACAGAATCTCAGAACTTGAAGATGAAATGGTAATTAAAGGAAAAACTGAAGAACTACTTATTAAACAACTCAAGACCTGTGAAAAGAAAATGCAAGAACTCACCGACTCCATCAAAAGACCAAACTTGAGAATCATGGGCATCGAAGAAGGAGAAGAGGTGCAAGCGAAGGGAATGCGTAATATATTCAACAAAATAATAACGGAAAATTTCCCAAATCTAGAGAAAGATATTCCCATACAAATGCAAGAGGCCTCCAGGACACCAAACAGACCAGATCAAAATAGAACTACTCCACGACATATCATCATTAAAACAACAAGTTCAGAAACTAAGGAAAGAATATTGAAGGCTGCAAGAGAGAAAAAACAAGTAACATACAAAGGTAAACCCATCAAAATCACAGCAGACTTCTCAACAGAAACATTAAAAGCAAGAAGAGCGTGGGGTGAGATCTTCCGGGCACTGAATGAAAATAACTTCAACCCCAGGATACTCTACCCAGCAAAGCTATCATTCAAAATAGATGGAGCAATAAAAGTCTTCCATGATAAGCAGAAACTAAAACAATATGTGACCACAAAGCCACCATTACAAAAGATTCTGCAAGGGATCCTGCACACAGAAAGTGACACCCAACTTAACCATGAAAAGGCAGGCAGCACCAAACCACAGGATAAGAAAAAGCAAGACAGAAGAGAGTAACATCAAGTTAGGTACACACAATCAAACCTTCAAACAACTAAGATAACTAAATGGCAGGAATCACCACATACCTATCAGTACTAACACTTAATGTTAATGGACTTAATTCACCCATCAAAAGACACCGTTTGACAAAATGGATTAAAAAAGAAGATCCAACAATTTGTTGCTTACAAGAGACTCATCTCACCGACAGAAATAAGCATATGCTTAGGATGAAAGGCTGGAAGAAGATTTACCAAGCCAATGGCCCACGAAAACAAGCAGGAGTAGCAATACTTATCTCTGACAAAGTAGACTTCAAACCTACATTGATCAAACGAGATAAAGAAGGACATTCCATACTAATAAAAGGGGAAATAGACCAAAAGGAAATAATAATCATCAATCTGTACGCACCCAATGTCAACGCACCCAATTTCATCAAACATACCCTGAAAGACCTAAAAGCATATATAAACGCCAACACAGTGGTTGTGGGAGACTTTAACACTCCATTATCATCAATAGATAGGTCATCCAAACAAAAACTCAATAAAGAAATCCAAGATCTAAAATATGCAATAGATCAAGTGGACCTAGTAGATGTCTACAGAACATTTCATCCAACCTCTACACAATATACATTCTTCTCAGCAGCCCATGGAACCTTCTCCAAAATAGATCATATCCTAGGGCACAAAGCAAGCCTCAGCAAATATAAGAAAATAGAAATAATACCATGCATACTATCTGACCACAATGCAGTAAAAGTAGAACTCAACAACAAAAGTAAAGACAAAAAACATGCAAACAGCTGGAAACTAAATAACTCATTACTTAATGAAGAATGGATCATCGATGCAATAAAAGAGGAAATTAAAAAGTTCCTAGAAGTCAATGAAAATGAAAACACAACCTACCGGAACCTATGGGACACAGCTAAGGCAGTCTTGAGAGGAAAGTTTATAGCCATGAGTGCATATATTAAAAAGATTGAAAGATCCCAAATCAATGACCTAATGATACATCTCAAACTCCTAGAAAAACAAGAACAAGCAAATCCCAAAACAAATAGAAGGAGAGAAATAATAAAAATAAGAGCTGAAATCAACGAAATAGAAACCAAAAAAACCATACAAAGAATTAATGAAACAAAAAGTTGGTTCTTTGAAAAAATAAACAAGATCGATAGACCCCTGGCAAACCTGACTAAAATGAGGAGAGAAAAAACCCAAATTAGTAGAATCAGGAATGCAAAAGGGGAGATAACAACAAACACCATGGAAGTCCAGGAAATCATCAGAGAATATTTTGAGAACCTATATTCAAATAAATTTGAAAATCTTAAAGAAATGGACAGATTTCTAGATACATATGATCATCCAAAACTGAACCAAGAGGAAATTAATCACCTGAATAGACCTATAACACAAAATGAAATTGAAGCAGCAATCAAGAGTCTCCCCAAAAAGAAAAGTCCAGGACCTGATGGATTCTCTGCTGAATTCTATCAGACCTTTAAAGAAGAACTGATACCAACCCTCCTTAAACTGTTCCATGAAATAGAAAGGGAAGGAAAACTGCCAAACACATTTTATGAAGCCACTATTACACTTATCCCAAAACCAGGCAAAGACACCTCCAAAAAGGAGAACTATAGGCCAATCTCCTTAATGAACATTGATGCAAAAATCCTCAACAAAATAATGGCAAACCGAATTCAGCAACACATCAAAAAGATTATTCACCACGACCAGGTAGGCTTCATCCCAGGGATGCAGGGGTGGTTCAACATACGAAAATCAATAAACGTAATAAACCACATTAACAGAAGCAAAGACAAAAACCACTTGATCATCTCAATAGATGCAGAAAAAGCCTTTGATAAGATCCAACATCATTTCATGATAAAAGCTCTAAGAAAACTAGGAATAGAAGGAAAGTTCCTCAACATTATAAAAGCTATATATGACAAACCTACAGCCAGCATTATACTTAACGGAGAAAAATTAAAACCATTCCCTCTAAAATCAGGAACCAGACAAGGATGCCCACTATCTCCACTCCTATTCAACATAGTACTGGAATTCCTAGCCAGAGCAATTAGGCAAGAAGAAGGAATAAAAGGAATACAAATAGGTAAAGAAACTGTCAAAATATCCCTATTTGCAGACGACATGATCCTATACCTTAAAGACCCAAAAAACTCTACTCAGAAGCTTCTAGACATCATCAATAGCTATAGCAAGGTAGCAGGATATAAAATCAACATAGAAAAATCATTAGCATTTCTATACACTAACAATGAGCAAACGGAAAAAGAATGTATGAAAACAATTCCATTTACAATAGCCTCAAAAAAAATCAAATACCTAGGTGTAAACCTAACAAAAGATGTGAAAGACCTCTACAAGGAAAACTATACACTTCTGAAGAAAGAGATCGAGGAAGACTATAGAAAGTGGAGAGATCTCCCATGCTCATGGATTGGTAGAATCAACATAGTAAAAATGTCGATACTCCCAAAAGTAATCTACATGTTTAATGCAATTCCCATCAAAATTCCAATGACATTCATCAAAGAGATTGAAAAATCTACTGTTAAATTTATATGGAAACACAAGAGGCCACGAATAGCCAAGGCAATACTCAGTCAAAAGAACAATGCAGGAGGTATCACAATACCTGACTTCAAACTATATTACAAAGCAATAATAATAAAAACAGCATGGTACTGGCACAAAAACAGACCTGAAGACCAGTGGAACAGAATAGAGGATCCAGATATGAAGCCACACAACTATAAGCAACTTATCTTTGACAAAGGAGCTAAAAATATACGATGGAGAAATAGCAGCCTCTTCAACAAAAACTGCTGGGAAAACTGGTTAGCAGTCTGCAAAAAACTGAAACTAGATCCATGTATATCACCCTATACCAAGATTAACTCAAAATGGATCAAGGATCTTAATATCAGACCCCAAACTCTTAAGTTGATACAAGAAAGAGTAGGAAATACTCTGGAGTTAGTAGGTATAGGGAAGAACTTTCTCAATGAAACCCCAGCAGCACAGCAACTAAGAGATAGCATAGATAAATGGGACCTCATAAAACTAAAAAGCTTCTGTTCATCAAAAGAAATGGTCTCTAAACTGAAGAGAACACCCACAGAGTGGGAGAAAATATTTGCCAACTATACATCAGACAAAGGACTGATAACCAGAATATACAGGGAACTTAAAAAACTAAATTCTCCCAAAACTAATGAACCAATAAAGAAATGGGCAGGTGAACTAAACAGAACTTTCTCAAAAGAAGAAATTCAAATGGCCAGAAAACACATGAAAAAATGCTCACCATCTCTAGCAATAAAGGAAATGCAAATTAAAACCACACTAAGATTCCACCTCACCCCTGTTAGAATAGCCATCATCAGCAACACCACCAACAACAGGTGTTGGCGAGGATGCGGGGAAAAAGGAACCCTCTTACACTGTTGGTGGGAATGTAGACTAGTACAACCACTCTGGAAAAAAATTTGGAGGCTACTTAAAAAGCTGGACATCGATCTACCATTTGATCCAGCAATACCACTCTTGGGGATATACCCAAAAGACTGTTACTCCAGAGGCACCTGCACATCCATGTTTATTGCGGCACTATTCACAATAGCCAAGTTATGGAAACAGCCAAGATGCCCCAGCACTGACGAATGGATTAAGAAAATGTGGTATCTATACACAATGGAATTTTATGCAGCCATGAAGAAGAACGAAATGTTATCATTCGCTGGTAAATGGATGGAATTGGAGAACATCATTCTGAGTGAGGTTAGCCTGGCTCAAAAGACCAAAAATCGTATGTTCTCCCTCATATGTGGACATTAGATCAAGGGCAAACACAACAAGGGGATTGGACTATGAGCACATGATAAAAGCGAGAGCACACAAGGGAGGGGTGAGGATAGGTAAGACACCTAAAAAACTAGCTAGCATTTGTTGCCCTTAATGCAGAGAAACTAAAGCAGATACCTTAAAGCAACTGAGGCCAATAGGAAAAGGAGACCAGGAACTAGAGAAAAGGTTAGATTAAAAAGAATTAACCTAGAAGGTAACACCCACGCACAGGAAATCAATGTGAGTCAATGCCCTGTATAGCTATCCTTATCTCAACCAGCAAAACCCCTTGTTCCTTCCTATTATTGCTTATACTCTCTCTACAACAAAATTAGAGATAAGGGCAAAATAGTTTCTGCTGGGTATTGAGGGGGGGAGCGGGAGGGGGTGGAGTGGGTGGTAAGGGAGGGGGTGGGGGCAGGGGGGAGAAATAAACCAAGCCTTGTATGCACATATGAATAATAAAAGAAAAATGAAAAAAAAAAAAAAAGAAAAAAAAAAAAAAAAAAAAAAAACCTAGGTATTGTGGCATGCATAGAATTCTGGCTCAGACTGTCTAGTTAAATCACACAAGCAGAGATACTAGGATGCGCTAATATGTTGTTGTACTAAAATCTAATTCATATTCACTGATTTGAATGTTTTTGTATATACGACACAATTTGTTTTTATTTATTTATCTATTTATTTAACAGTGATAGGGATCAAATCCAAATCATTGCACATACTAGGCAAATACTCTGTCAATGAGGTACATTCCAGCCCTGGTTTTATTTTGAAGACAAATAAAACAGCTACGTATTAAACGTTAATTGGTGACCTTTTCGCCATAGAAAATTGATATAAATTAGATACTAGCTATTGAAACTGTCACAATCCCCCAAAACAAAGGAAGTTTTTATGACAATAATATTAGTGATAAATATCATCTGGGTTCCTCGAACTTTCAGGAGACTGTTCTGTGCATCTCATAACCTCTTCCATGTAACGCTTAAAATACAGTGGTGAAGAAGGCAATGGCATTATTTCCATATTATGTGCGAGGAAAACAAGGTCTTGAGACATTAGCTAACTAACTCAATTCCTACAGCTGGAAACTTGAGGTTTTCACTGGTGTCCATCTGCAGACACTGTACTGAATCCTCAGATTTGCCATCTCACATTTTCTTTTATCTGAAGAAGCATGTACTTTCCTCCAAAGGCATCACTTTGCTTTGCTTTTTAACTCAGTAACTTTATAATTTATAAATTCATTTTTTCTATAAATTTAAAAGTGGAATAACTTCATCACAATTTACTTAGTAATCATAAAAATAAGTGACATGAAATTCCTTCCTTCCTTCCTTCCTTCCTCCTTCCCTTCCTCCTTCCCTTCCTTTCCTTTACTGGGATTTGAACTCAGGGCCTCATGCTTGCTAGGCTGGCACTCTAGCACTTGAGCTACTCTATCAGCCCTTTTTTATATGTTGATTATTTTCAACATAGGGTATTATGAACTATTTGCCTGGGCTGGCTTCTAACCATGATCTACCTGAGTTAGCTAGAATTATAGGTGTGAATCACCTGCACCCAGCTGTTTTGGTTATTTTTGAAATAAGATCTTGCTTTATGGCCAGGCCAGGCTGGCCATATGTAATCTTCATATTTATGCTTCCCTTGTAGCTGCGATGACAGGTATGTGCTGAGCTTTTTATTGGTTGAGATAGAGTTTTGTGAACTTTTCATCTTAGCTGACCTTGAAAGGCAATCCTCCAGATCTCTGCCTCCAGAATAGCTGGAACTACAAGTGTGAACCCCTACATTCAGTTTTACTTTTTACAATCTCAAATGCTTCAGTGGATTTTTTTTCATTGTGAAGTTTGTGGGGCCATACCCTTCTACTATCTATTTAAATAGTGATCTTGAGAGCTCATAAGCTTGGTATTCGATCTGCAGAACCATGACTGATGTGTGTTTTACAATACTGTATTTAAAAATACAGTGTGTCTTTTAATATCAGAAAATTGCAGGAGCAGTCAATTCTTAATTTTCCATACCACATCGAAGAAATCATCTGTTTCACTTGAAGACAATAATAAAAAATATCTTTTCTTTAGGCAATTTTGATGTGTCAACCATATTAATGGCTCTCCATAGATTATTAGAACAGCAAAGAGCTTGTTGGTTTCAGTTTAGAGCTTTTTCTATGCAATCTCACAACAAATTGATGGTATGTTGCTTTGTGATTTACATAAATACTTCTGAAGTGTCAATATAGTGTATAGGTAAGAAGAAATGGCATAGATTGTATTTCACAGCCCTGGTCCTGGCTTTGGGGCTTTTTAATATGAAGCCAAGGCTATGGCTAGAAATCGCTCACATGGAATAACTAGGCAGGAGCTAGATGGTTTCTGTAAAATGGAGCCGCCTCAAAATGACTAGTCATGACTTTCAATAATATTGAGCCTAAGAAATTCAAAAATCAAGAAAATGTTGCTAGTACAAAGCCAAATCTTTAATTAAATAAACTTTAGATGATTCATTATGCAGAATAACAAAACCACAAAAATTTAAGCTTCCTCCTAGATTCAGGGAACAAATGTAAAAATAGGCCAGCTTTGGTAAAAAATAAAGGAACAAAATACAAAGACTAGAATAAGTTAGATTCTTTTCTTTTTATCATGATGGGTAACAAGGTTTCAAAGTCAGCTCATAGGAGAATTTTTCTGCTTAACTCCATTGCTGTTGAAGTCTGTCATCAGAATGCTCCTGAAATCCATTCTTTCTCACTGTAACTCCTCCCTAGTGACTTATCTTCCTAACTCTATTCCTTTTTCTTCAGAAGAATGATGGAGCAGAAAGAAGAAGCTGTTTTGGTTCAGACTTTGGAATGGGGCAGCACTGTAATGAGGAAAAACTCAACACCAACCTGTGTGACAGATTAGGGTTTGAGGGCTATGGACACACCAGACTCTTATGTGTTCCTGTCAGAGACTGGGTGTGACACTGGTCCTATCAGGTGGGTTCTTCGTTCTTCTGTGGAGGTGAAACATGGTTGTCCAGTTGCGTCTACCTTTGCTGACTTTGCATGTTTACTGCACACCCTGGTTAGTATATTTCCAAAAGTGTTTATAGAATGTCAGTTCCTCTTCTAAAGGACAGGTCTGCCAAGGGTTGGACTTACCAGAAATACAAGTTTTCTTGCATGTATTGTGTTAATAACATGAAACTTGCTGATGTTGGACTATTTTTTAGCCTACAAAATTTAGGGTTATAAGATTCAACCTAATACTTGCAGATACAATGTAAATTCATATATGTTTAGAAAAATAATGAGAAAATCAGGCAATATAATTGGAAAATAACTGAAAATAAGTTATTAAAGCCTTTTGAAGCTGGAAAAATAGCCTCTAGGGTACTTGAACTGTACTGACCGTGTCCTTAAAGGACATTCTCTTATTTAGATTAGTTTTAACTTCAATATGATCTTTTTAAAGACTTTTCTTTTTAATATCTAAGCTCCCAGAAATGTCCAGAGTTTTATCCTCAAGGACTAGGGCATAATAGTCTGGGAAATATGGAGCTTCTATACAAACTTCTGTTTTGTTCACATGCCTCAAAACCCCACAATAATCCTTTAATAAAATTCTGGTATTTTGCTCTTTGTGCCTGGTCATTTCCCAAGAAAGGTACATTAAAAACCACAGCTCCTAGCTAAAATACCTTTGAGAATTCTACACAGGGCAGGGTTGTCACTGCAAAGCCTTTTCCTCACCCATCCACCTTCTGTGCCTTTGAATATAAAAGCACTAAATACCACAAGGAGTCTTGAAATGACAGTCCTGAATGGATTTACGCCATTTTGAAAATTCTTTCCCTGGTTAGATCAGATTTGATTTGTGATGGTGTTGACTAGAAATTCAGTGTGTTGGGTGAATGTGACATTGAGGCTGGACGTGAGAAATCCTGTCAGTAACGGCTCCTGACTGAGTGAGTTTGGTATTTGGGTTTTGTGGTTCAGCACTGTCTCACATCAGGAAGTACACTAAGTTCTATTGGTCCAGCGTGTTTCTTCATAACCAAATGAGCAAGGCAGACATGCAACACCTAAAATGTCTGGCAAAACAGTAATAGTTGGCCTTTGATGTATCTCACCCAGTCATCTTCGTGTACATGTGAATAATCATATATGTTTACAGGATATGTTGCTTTCATATGGTTTCCAAGATCCTTGGGGAGGATGCTACTTTTGTGGTAAGTAATACAACAAGGAGCTTATTTGTACACAAATCTATTATTTCCTCAGAAAAAAATTACATTCCTGTAAGTTGAATTATCAAGTCAAATTATATGAGTATAAATTTAATTTATGTACAAAATGTACTTAGCCACAATGAAACTTCCAAAAAGTAGAGATCTTTAAAGCCACACTCTGTAACCTCAGTGAAATAAAATTAGATATTTATAATAATAGCAACAACTAAAATTTTAAACATCGTAAAATTTAAAATAAAAGGAATCTTGTAAACATTATGTACATATATATCAGGAAATTATTATTTCAATTATTGTATTATTAAGGAAATAATTATATTTCATAGAAGTATTTGAAATACATAATAGATTTAAGAGCTACAAAAATGAAAATAAAGACCAAAAAGGAAGAAATTGATGACAATTATACAACTCGTAACTTAGAAATAAAAATTATAATTACAAGTTAAATGTTGGCCTTTTGAAAATAAAATAGAAAAGCTCAGAGCAACTCTGAGAAATGCAAATACAGTAGTAGCATTAAAGACAAGGTATGTTTAGTCATACTTCTGGGAGAGAATGATATACTTGCAAAAATATCTTTTCTGTGTCTCATAATGAATTTGTAAATTCAGAAGAAGTACATGTTTTCCACAAATGTTTGAAATAGAGTCGATAGAAGTCAGACATTTTTAAATAGACCATAGACAGCAATAGTGATGCTTTTGTGGAATATACAGTATAAAAGTGTGGGACTCACATGCTTTCTTGGCAAGGATTAATCTTCAAGTGAGATTATTCCTGTGTTATACTATGACTTGGGAAGCATACATTTCAATGTAAGAAACTATCATAAACTTCGCTTTTAAGTTTGAAAAATAAAGGAAGACAGAATTCTTATTTACAAATACAAAATTCAAAAAATGAATAAATCCAATCTAAAAAAGTATATAAAGGTACTTAAAGAATTATTTGCAAAGATAAAGTAGTGATGATTCTGGGAATGTTTCAATTTCAGGTAAATTAGCCAAAATTCATTATGCTAACAATTTAAAGAGTAAACTACAGTTAAGCACTAGATGTTAAAAGTATTGATTATAGGTAGCAGTCTACAAATAATAAGCAGGATGCTATGTTGTGTATCACACAGAGGGAGGGTCTTGAAAGTTTCCATCAGTAGAATTGACATTTGGTCCTGATCCAAAGGATGAAAAAGAGCAGTAGACAGCTATCCAGAGAAACAGGAGGCAGAACTGAGCCTCTAGACAACAGGGAGGCTTCATGTGCCAGGAATGGGCACAGAGTATTCAAGAATAAGAAGAGTCTAACATGAGCCTGGGCACCACTTAATGACAGGAAGATTGTAGGAGTTTGATGTTATAGACAAGGGAATGTTCAAGGAAGGGCTTTGAAAGTTATGACTTTTGACTTAGTTTACTTTTTGGAATGAAGTTCCTTTCCACTGAAGATTTCCACTAAAGTAAAGAGTAACTTGGTATTATTTTAGACAAAACAATTACTGTAACTCTCTGAGAATATAAGGGGCCAAACAAAAGTGGAAAAAGGCAGATGAGGAGGTTGTTGAGAATTGGGTGAGAAATGATTACTGTTTGATGAAGGTGGTAGCATAGAATATGGATAGCAGAGAACCGTAATAAACATTGCTATGCAATGGAGCCAATGTGGGGACTGATACAAATACATATTTAAGAACCTTCTCTTACATTTTCACAAAAATGATCCACACCGACCACTACTTTTAGTTCTCAGTCTTTTAGGTCAGGCTGATTTTATTATGTTTTTATGTTTTGTCTGAGACACCACTCCCTTAGTTTGGCAAAGGTGTTCTCAGTATTGCCAACAAAGACATTTTTCAAACATATTCATACTTTTTATTTGCATGTAAACATTTGCTGCACTGAGACACAGAAACTAAGCCTTTCATTTAAGAAGACTGAAAAGGAAGTGGTAGAGCATGTGCCTAGCAAGCACAAAGCCCTGTGTTCAAACCTCAGTACTGTCAAGAAAAAGGAAAAGGAGGAGGAGGAGGAAAAAGAGGAGAAAGAAAGAAGAAGAAAACTCTAAAAAAAAAGCATTCTGTGAATTTCTCACTGTTTTTGAGGTGCCTTCAGGTTGTTAAGGGTTGTTACAGAGTTTCGTTGTCTAACCCTTGGTCTTGTCATGTCTGCTGTAAAGACTTTTCTTGATTCTACAAATTCAGCTCTGCTTATCGCCCTATGATCTCACGACCCTATAGTACGTATTATGAGATCAATAAATGGTGATATTTCAGATTTGTTGGCACTATGTAGAAGAGGGTATTGATTTAGTTATGTTGACTGAAGAATGAAGCTATTTCATATTTCATTTCATGGTTTCTGGCTAGAACTCGTAGTTACGCAGTAAAGAGAAAGTGATGTCTGATTTGCTCTCTTTTAGTTCTAACTTCTAACTTCATTCTGGCTTCACACAGAGCCTATCATAGGAGCTGAGGTAGACTCAAGTTATTCATGGATTCCAAAGCTCTGTTGTGCCCAACCTTACCATTTTTCTCCAAAGACTTTGGTACTCCTTCCTTGGAATTTTTGTGCCAACAGATACCACTGAGATCTCCCACAGTGAGGATTTCCCATTCAATGCTAGTCTCCTGATTTGATTTGACTTATTCATACTTTTTATTTGCATGTAAACATTTGCTGAGAAAGATGGATAATTATAATGATGATTATAGATGTGGTGACCATCGTTGATCAAGAAGCTTTAATCTTTTTTTCATGGCAATTCATCTTAACAAGTCTGTGTTATGTCACATAGTGAAGCCTTAATTTAGAGATAACGGTTTATAATGATTCCCTAAATTAAATTTAGAATAATTTTGTTATGATGTCAAAGCATACATCTCTATCCAGTTTATCAACTTTTAGACCCTATTGTACTTTTATGAGTACATCTTTTTAGGAGATTTTAGGTAATATAAGATATACTTTACGTTATACATATGGAAGCCAGTCCTTTTAAAGTCAGTAGCTACAGAAATAAAACAGCAACACTGAAGTCAAAGACTATAACAGTTATTGTGTCCATTTGATTTAAAAGAAGAGAAAACACAAGTAAATCAGGGCAAATTAATTCCAAGAACAATTTAACTTTGCTTTATTTTCTTTTCTTTCAATTGGCTGAGGTGTTTGATTTAACTCTGGACTTCACACTTTATAGTCCTGTCAAGTATCAGAATCACAAAACACAAGTCACTGAGTTTCCTTACATTTATTCAGCAGTATAATTGTAAAACTCTCCTGTTCACACAAGTTGATGTAAGAATGAAATTAGCCCCTCTATTGCCACTTTTTTTCATGGCAATTTGCATAGCATTACCAATAAAATGACTTTACTGTGGTGCAATTTCTTTGGCAGTCAACTCAATGTAATTAGATTTTTCTCCTAGGAATACTGTCAGTCTTTATTACTAAGTAATTAGTTTGCGATGTAATATTAAATGCTTAAAAAATCAACCACATGATTTCCTGTTTAAGACTTAAGTTAAAAATCGTAAGACTCAGAAGTGAAATGTATTAATAACACACAGTCCCAATCTAAATTCTCTTATCAGGTTTTATTCTTTTAACCAGGAGTACATTTTCCATTTATTACAAGAGAGACTATGTATTGTTTTTTTTAGAACAGTATATAACTCCTGGGAGAGCCATTTATAAAATGTAATAAACTTCTGCATAGCACTTGTAAATCACCATAAACTTGACAAAAGATTGATATGATTTTGCATAACTTGAGGAATATTGAGCACATTTCTTGTGCATTATTTTACATATAACTTGTTGAATATTTTCTGCAGACATTGAAATAGAAATCACTAATCAATTTATGATAATTCACCTTTCCAGAATATGAATGTCTATATTTTTCCTTCGAAAGGAAAATCATCTTATATTATATTTATTCTTTGATGATAAATAATTATACAAATAATATGTGTGTTCTTCTTAATCATTTTGTAATGAGACTTAATATTAGCTCAGATTTGTTAGTTCATAATATATGATAATTGACAATTTTTAGGTATTTTCATGAAGTCTGACTCAATTTATACAACTATAACAAACCCTATAAGGGTTTTTGCATGGTTCCCAGTCACAGGAATCCTAAATTTCATGTTGATGTCCTTCAATTAATTTTTTACTGTAGTTAGGGTTTTATATGATATTGAAGGACACAGATGTTTTCTTTAAATAAAGAGACCTGTCTTATTCATGGTCTAAGAAGAACATGAATATTATCAGATGTAAATAACTTATTGGGATAGCAACTTAGATTATTGACACCACCCTCACTCAATGTACCCAGTTTCTCTCTTTTTTTTTTCTTGCCTATTTTCTGTATCAATTCCTGTCCAAATCATAGGGAAAGCATGGTCATTATTACCGATCCCTCTGAGAACCAAGATGAAGAAGTTGAACCTGTCTAAAGACAGAAGCTCAGTTAGAACTGAAAAATGCACAAATTCAGAGGCCATTTCTATGTAGGTGTGAGAGGAGGGAAGGCCAAGCCTGAATGAAATGGAAAGGCTCCAACAAAAGTCCCTGAAGAAAGGCTTTGGCTGGAGCTCCTTAGAGACCAACAGAGCCAAATGTCTGACTGGAAGGACTGACAAGTCCTAATATCATCTATCAGTGTTTGCAATGTCTGCCATGGCAGCCAGCCCTGCATTATCCCTCTGTGTTTTTTAGTGGCAGATCCCTCACTCTTGGCTTAAAATGTTGCGAAGAAGAAGTAGACATTAGCATGAGTGAGGAAGACAGAAATTTGTCCCAGGATGTGTTTGTCAGTACCAGTAACACTCCGACTTGACAGGCAAAGTGAAGACATTTGCAGCATATAGTCAGTTTTGTGATTATTCACCTGTGAGACAACTAGCAACTGGGTGCTTGCCCACTATGACCTTCTTCACCATCAATCCATAAATAAAATGATATTACAAAGCCACCACAATACTTCAGTGTATCAGAATCTATATATAACATTGGTCTGTAATGTCATAAATCCATCACTTATTGGATGATCTCAGAAATATAAGTAGGAATATATATCTCAGAAATATAAGTAGGAATCAGAGAGTTCTGGAAAATTCAACCATAAAATACTGGTGGTTGTTAAGAAATTAAATTAGGTTTCCCACAGACTCAGCAATGCCTTTTCCCATCACTACATTTTATGAGCTCTGTGGCCCCTGGTTATCCTGATCTGCAAAGCTGAAAGCATATTCTCACCCTCTTCTTGCCTGGTATAGAGGGCAGCACTGCACTGAATAAGGAGGTCCCTGGAATTAGGCTGCAATCGTGGAGTCCCTGCCTACTGATGACTAGCTGTTTCACTCAGTGACTTCATTAATCATGTCTCTATTGACTCATTAAAAAAATGCATATTAGATCACCTACCTAATTAATGAATTATAAAGATTAAATGAAATAATCTTCTCAAGTCTCAGAAAAGCACCTGATATTTGGTAAGAACTAAAACAAAATGCTCTTATCCTGCCAATACTACGTCCTTTCCAGTTAAGGAAGAATTAGTGGTTTGCATAGCTCTTGTCTGGGTGGGAAAACTATGCCTTTGGTTCAACAACTGTTTTACTGAGCACCTGCTATGGACTAGATACTATTCTCAGAAAATGAATCAGGCAACAAATAAAATATACAAAATCTCTACCCTCTTAGCAATCACATCCTAGTGAAGAAAACAAAACAAGTGGATAGAAATAACATCAATTTGGATCAGGCTTGATTAGCTTCTGGCTCCTATCCTCTGGCCACAATAAACTAATTAGGTAGTGGTTGGGTATTCATTTTAAAAAATGAGTCATTTTGTGGGTAAGATAAAGTGGACAGCTGACATTCTCACTTCAAATCCTACAGTGATAGACAGATGACACACATAGGAGCTTGAGCATGCTTTGAGGGTGACCATTGTGTAATATTCCCGAATTAGCCAGGGTGTTCTAGAGCTAAGGTGACCACAGGTATTTTCTTTAAGTATTTCAGTCATCTATAGGGAGAAAAAGTCACCCAAATCCTACAAAAACACACACATACACAACTTTTGGTATAAGGAGAAACAGAAATTAATTTTGACTTGTTATGATTATTTCATGATAGTTAATATATTCATCAATTAAACTAAATTTGAAGAGAAAGTGAGGGAACCAGAGGTTCTTTATTTGAGTCAAAGATGCATGGCAGATGAAGTGAACTGATAACAGGAGATTCACTCTGGGTATTGTTAGGGATGATGAAGGAAGAACAACTTAGAAGCAACAAAGGACAAAAAGTACATCTCTTCTATACCTCTAGATCCATGGTACACAAGACGCCTCAGGACAAAAAAAATAATGAAAAAAAAAGAACATCAAAGCTCTGCATAAGATTATCCTCAAAGGGGCTGTAAATGTTCAAATACTCAGAATCATACAATAAGTCATATTTGGTGACTGACTTCTTTCACTTTGCATACTGGATTTATGGTTCATTTATATTTTACTATGTATCATACATTTGTTTACCATTTATCAGGTGATGATCTGGGTTGTTTATCACTTTTTGGCGATTAAGAATGACACCATGAACATTTGTGTACAGGCTTTTCTGTGGACATATGTTTTCATATTGTTTTGATTTCATACCTAGAATTGGAGTTGTTGGTTCATGTGGTAATTAAGGATCTCCTGAATGCTTTTCCAAAGTGACTATGCTTGATTAGGAATTAAGTGAGTATTTGCTTGATTAGGAATTAAGCTGGGACAAGAAAGGGGTCCTGGAAACTTGATATCCACCTTTTCTTTTCCCAAGAAAGAATTATTTATGGTTTTCCTTGCCAACTAACTCTTCCTTATTCCCACTCTCTTAATCCCTTAAACCAAGGCAAAAACGTGAGCCAAATTCAGTATAGGAATCATGACTAGCCTTAGGACAGGAGCCATTAGCTAATCAAGCCTGATCCAAATTCATGCTACTTTTTACTCTTTTGTTTTGTTTTTCTTTCCACTAGGATGTGATTGGTGTGAGAGTAGAGATTTTGCATAGTTTGTTTATTACCTGACTCATTTTCTTAGGGCAGTATCTAGCCCATAACAGGTGCTCAGTAAAATAGTTGTTGAAACAATGAGTGGTTCATATTTCTTGCAGCAACATCCAGTTCTAGAAGCAATAACTATGCACGTAAGTTTCTGAAGACTGGAAAATATACCTAAAGATTTTAATTCTAAGTTGGAAAAACATATATTTATTTTGCATGTCTTAGGGGAGCAAGTGAAACCAAATAAAAAAGCAAATGAAACCAAAGAAAAAAAATAGATGATTTAAATGTATTCAATAAAGTGATAAACTTAAAAGTAATTCAGAAATAAAGATGATTATTGTACTTATATACATAATTTAGTTTTTAATTTATGCCAAATAATTGTGTAAATCATGACCACACAACAGAACATAAAGACCACAGACTTTGAAAAGATGAAGCTATACCCAATACATTCAAGAGGTAAGGAAAGAAACTTAGCATGTAAATTCTGTTATCTTTTATAACATTATATTTACATGTGTTGCATTTAAAATATCATTACATTATAAACAGTTAAAACTAAAAGCATTATTTGCAAACTTTATGAGCCATACTTCATAAGGATTTTTCTTATTGTTTTTCTTAAGTTCAGACAAATCATATGCCTTAATAACTCCTATTCTGAAGCATATGGATGAAATTTAGCAGCTCTTTTAATTACATGGTTATTTACTTTTTAAAAATAGCTTTATAATATTACTTAATTTGAATAAAAATGTAATTATTCAAGCTGACATTTATTATCATATGCAGGGCACGAATATCCTTTGTCTATCAAATAAAAGTGTCTGTCCATCAGTTTATTTCATTATCTACCCCTAGGTCCTTCCATGCACTCTCCCTGTTATCTGTATAATTGTAAAGTCAGGACTGGGAAGATGTTATGCATAGGGGAATTTGAGATAATTTCTTCACTTTTATCTTTTTACTTTTTTGTATTTTTTGAAATTTTTATTTAATAGATGTGAAACACTTAAGTAGTGCTAAAGACATTTTTCTTTAAAAAATAAAAAGATGGTAGACAAGAGAATGAAATACAAGAACAGAAACATCAGTCTTCAATGTAAATGCTTTTACAATAGAGATGACATAACATGATCTATTTAAGCTCAAGTTTATTGCTAACTACTTTTTCTCATAAGCAACACACAGGTCATTTACACCAGTTTATTTTGGGTGCCATATCTGTTCCACATGTACCTGCCAATACCAGGACCTTATTTTACTGTCAGTCTTTCAGAAGCTAACATCTTAATGTTTGAATGGCCCAGGTATAAGTGATGTGCATCATTTGTCTTTAGTATTTTAAATGTTCTAATATTACTACATTTTGAAGTATATTTGCTCATATTCTTTTACTGGTAAAGAACGAGTGAAAGGAAAAATGGAAGTTGGCTTTTCTGAGATCTGAGTGATTACTGTTTCTCTGCTTCAAGTCTGTTTTCTGACACATGACTGACAGGTATCCAGGCAAAGACCACTCTAGAAGACACATGGCGTGAGCACCCCATGCCTCGTGATCTGGTCTGCGTGCCATGATCTCTCTCTGATGCAGTTGTGCACTCATTCTTGGCATAGATTCAGATTCTATCTAAGCCTTCCTTAAGATCACCATTCAGGCCTTTGTGACAAGAAGTAGAACAGTTACAAATCCTCTGTGATGAACTGTTCACAGGATTCTCCTAGCTGCATAACCACTTCTTGTTCTATATCTCATTCTTGCCTTCCGGTTCCTAACACTCTCTATTTGGCCTCACCCTTGCTCCCTTTGGTTATAGCGACCCAGGTAGGGTTTGATTGCTTTGTTAGCATCCTAGTATAGCATCCAGAGAAAACACACATGAGCATTTTCATGGAAAAACAGAGATCAAATCCATGCCAATAAAAAGCATCACTTCCTAAAGGCAATGTAACCCACATTAAAAATAATTCCTTGAGATTTCTGACAAGGACTTGCTTACCAACTATTTTCTCTTCCCATTTTTGTTTATTGTTTTACCATTTTGGCAAACACATAAATAATTTCCAGAATTGTGATCTCATAAAATTTGTCAGATCAACTCTATTTCAATAAAACAGTAGGTTGGTTTTTTTTTTAATGGTTTTATCATATCACTTGTTAGCACTACAGAAATTCTTGTTCCTAGTCCCACCTCCTCCTCCAGGATCAGTTTGCATGATCAGTCTGACTGGCAATATACCCAACCTTGTTTTGTTAATTCTAAGGAAAAGGCAAGATTTAGGTTGTTCTAAGTTGAAGAGACAGATTCAGCAAGAGTTTTGTATTCACATTATATGCGTGTGTGAAAAAAACATAATGAAGCCCACTAAAATCTGCACAAAAGTGGGGGGTTGAGGGGGTGGACAGGAATGGAGAAGAAGAGTAATAGAGGGAGTGGATTAAATCAGAGTAACTATTACTTTCTCTGGAAATATTACAATGAAACTGCTTTGTAAAATTAATATACTCTGATAAAAAATTTTATATTCAAAATTGGACACTTTGATTAAGCTTCAATTTTACAATGATGATTGTAAATCCAGGTGATTGATGTATGGAATAAATGAAACATTTAATTGAAACAACGATGATGATTACTTGTTCTAATTTAACTTTAGGTGACGTCTTGGAGTGAAGTAATGAAGTGAATGAGAACTTACGCCACAGACAACCCACTTGGAGTCAAGCCCAGTAGTGGCTAAACTGCTTAAGCTGCTCGATTCTTATCACAAGAGTAAGAGTAGTAGCACCTGTCCCCAGAGTCGTTATATCTAAGTTATCTGGTGAAAAGATGCTAAACCAAAGCATTAGGGAAGGTTCAAACACAACGGAAGTGATTACTAAAGCCAGGCATTGTCAAAGCTTGACTAATAAGAACAGGTTTAAGAAAATTGGCATTAAATGGTTCCTTGCATTATTCTAGCCAACTCTCCTGTCTGTCTGTCTCTCTCTCTCTGACTTTCTCTCTCCTTTTGTGTTTAAACATTCTTTTCTCTTTATGTAAACAGGGGTTTGAACTCTGAGTCTTGCATTTGCTCTACCACTTGTGCCATGCCCCCAGTTCTATTTTTGCTTATTTATTTTGGATAGGGTCTCATGCTTCTTTCCAAGGTTGAACTTGGATGAAGATCTTCCTACATATACCTGCCGACTACCTGGATTATAGTTTTGAGATGGGGTTTTAGTCCAGGCTGACTATAAATCACAATCTTTCCAATTTTTGCCTTCTGAGTATCTGAGACTATAAGAATAATTCACCATGCCTAGCCCTGTTTTTAAATATTTTAGAAAATTTGAAAAATTGCAAAGATAGTACAGCCCGTTCCTTTTATGTTCTTCATCCAGCTTCCCTAATGTCATATCTTATGTAATCTGATTTGACAAATTAAGGAATTAACATTAGTACATTACTCTTAGATAAACTCTAGATTTTGTTCAGACATCTCCAGCTTTCCCTCTAATATCTTCTTGTATTGTAAGATCCAGTCCAATACAAAATCCCATGTTGCACTTAGCCAACAAGTCTTTGGCTCAGCAAATCTGTGACCATCTCTTGGTCTTCTGTTTTGTTTTGTTTTTTCTTATCTTGCAAATTTGGAAGGTATTTTGTAGAATGTCCATCAATTTGCATCCGTCTTATTCTTGCATTGATTATATTGAGGGTATGAGATTTAGGGGAGGAGCACCATGTGTTCCAGGTCCTCATCTCAGCATATGAGGATGCAGGTGACATTGTCAACATGAGTCGTTCTGGAGATTGCAACTGTGCTCATTTGGGTAAGCTGCTGACTGCCAGGTTTCTCTTCTGTAAATTTCCACTTTTCATAGTGAGAAGCTTATCTCTAGGTCAAGACCACAGTGAAGGAACTGAGGAGAGGAGTGAGTGTCACCTCCTGAAAGGAGGAATATCAATGTCCTTGAGCCTGAAGATATATGTGGGGTACCATCTCTGTGAAAAATGCAAACTCGAGAGGAGACACTCTGAGGCCATTCATGTGGCCTCATCTACTGATCTTTTATCTCTTTCATCTACTGATTTGAATGTTCATTATTGGTCTCATTTGCCCCAGTTTTCACTTTGGTGGACATTCAAACTTAAACATGGAGTTGTAGCTTCATTATTGATGAATTTGTCACAGACAGCATCTCAGGAAGCCTGGGGTGGAGACATATTTTAGGAAAGCAATCTTACTAAACACAATCTTCTGCTATATCAAATAAGCAGAAACTATGACCTGCCTGTGGGTCTCGAGTTCATAGGAAATATAATTTGTTTATTTAGACTGACCAAACACTACCTTATATTAGTCTCGTTTTTGTAGAATTTGCAATTGTACAAATATAAGAGCTGTGGTGTGAATTTTGTGTTTATAAGTAGTTCTACAACAACTACAGATTCACACACCCTCAGAGTCCACTAGTCCCCTAAAAGGAGACAACTGTTCTAGTTAACATAGGACACTGTGAGTTTAATGTTCATACACATTAAATATTTATTGCTATAAGCTCATTTAAAATATATGGTTGGACACTACTGAGCAGTAGACACAGGACTACAAACAAACCTACCAGACATTCCAATAAATTGTTCAACTATCAAGAAGTCTGTGATGACTCAGTTGCACAGGGAAGTGACCTTATGTTATTTGTATGTCAGCATCACTTGTAATTCCTGTTGTGAAATGATAATGATAACCTAGATACACTTTTTCCTTATTCAAAGGCATTTTAAGTCCTTAATAACATGTTCACTAGGTGTCATCATTGAACACTTCATAATTTAATACTCTGAAGAAAAAAATTAGAATTATAGTTGCAACTGACTGAGTCATTTTGTGAATTCATGGGCACTAAATTAAACTTAAGAACTTGAGATAGATGCAAATATTATGATTATTAGGATTCTTTACGTTAGCTTGTCCTTGTAAACATTTGATATATAAAATAGTATCAAAACATTAGGAAAGTAAATAATTTGGGAACAGGTTAGTTTTGTTACTTTTCTCAAATCATTTCTTCTTTCTTTTTCCATCTTAAATAACTCAGTCAAGGTGAACCTCAAAGCATGGATGGAGCCCCAATCAGAAGGGCCATCCATGAAGTGTGTTGGGAGTTGATGGGAAGTTCATTTCCACTCTTCCTTCCCTGCCCTATCAGAATCAGTTATACACCTGTCATTTTAGCACATAATCACTCTTTTTGAAATCAGTACTTGCTGACTGTATTAATGAGGTGAGTTATTGATAGATAAGCAGTGAACCTCCAATGGCTGTCACTTTGCATTGCAACCTCAAATTCCAGCACGATCTTAGTGCTTTTTCCCAGCTATTGATGGAGTATTACATCACTCTGTTCTGGCAGAATCACTACATATTATTTTGATTTTGAGTGCTACTGGATATTCAATATTACTGAGGCTATATGATATATGTAAGAGCTCCACTGATTTGGGTCAATCATGGAAGATTCTAAAATGTTTCCATTACTTAAAAGGAGGTAGTTATTTATTGAATTTCTTAAAGTTAATAGCTACAGCTTCCTGGAGTATGCACCACTGAATGATAATCCTGTGAAGGACATTCTTGGCACTCTACTTGTATGAACTGGAAACAATCCTAACAGCTAGGCATTTCTACAAAGTTTAACACATGAAAGAACTTGCTCCATATCATACAGCTGGTGTGCTGGTTTGTGTTGATTGAATTTGAAGATTATTGTCTGCTTCCAAACTATTTCAGCCTAATGCAGACATTTTCCCCTGGACTTACCAATTCTATAATTAAATTACCACTAATATAGTATTGGTAATTACTATCATCATCATCACTGCTATTTGAGTATATGCTGTATTGCAGGGTTATGCAGACTATGCATTGGACATTCTATCTACTTTACCACATAGATCTGTGCACGTTTTATTTTAATCTTCTGTACAAATCCTGATACAAAGTTAAACTCAGAAAATAAAATTTGGGCTGGGAATATGGTGCAGAAATAGAGTGCTGCATTTGCATAGTATGTGTGAGTCTCCCTGGATTTCATTCCCAGCACAGGGAAAGTCAGAGAGAGAGAGAGAAAGAGAGAGAGAGAATCCCAGCACAAGGAAAGTGAGAAAGAGAGAGAGAGAGAGAGAGAGAGAGAGAGAGAGAGAGAGAGAGAGAGAGAGAGAGAAAGAGAAGGAAGGAAAGAAGGAAGAATGGAAAGAAGGAAGGAATAATGGAAGGAAGGAAGGAAGAAAAGAAAGAATGGAAGGAAGGAAGGAAAGAGGAAGGAAGGAAGAAAAAATATTGGGCTTTAGGTATTAGTTTTTCACTTTGTCACACTGCATTTGTAACTTCATTGCATTTGGGGGTAATTAATAGTTTCTGTACTAGTTTCCTTTTGCTATTATAATATTTACCACAGATTTAGTGGTTGAAAATTAGATGAATGTAACATCTTAAAATTGTGAAATTCAGTAATCTTACAATTGGAGAGCATGGCTGTGACAGATCTGGATTTTTTTGGGAGGGGGAGAGAGAGAATCATTTTTCTTATCATTTCTAACTTCTAGAAACTTTCTGCTGTCACTATCTCTGTTTTCCTTGTCTCCCTGACTGACACTTCCTGATTCCCAATTTCCTTGGGACTTATTTCATTGAACCCCACCAAATAATCCAGACTGGTCTTCATATCACAAGGTTGACTGATTAGTAACTTTAGTTCTGTATGCAACCTAAGCTTGTCATTGTCCTGGAACCTGACACGATCACATTCTGTATGGATAAGGAGGTGGGTATCTTTGGCAGGCAACTTCCGCCTATTGTAGTTTTCTAATTCCATTGAGATGTGGCTGATTTCCTGATTAGTGTACAAAGTAAGGAACCCAGAATTCTTGGGGCTTAATCCCAGCTATCATATTTTAACTATGTGTCATCTGACACATTGGGGAGTCTCTCTGTACTTTAATTCCACCATCTGTAACATGGACATAATAATAGCATCTTTATGGGGATTGTTGAAGAATAAAATGAGTTAATCTTTGTGAAATATTTAAAACATTACCTTACCTTATGTCTGGTAAGCATCATAACTCTTAGATTAAAAATAAGAAGAGTTCCTCCTTTGAAGAGATAAATACTAAAGGCTTTAATATTACATAAATCACACAAATATTTTATGGTATTTGTCTAAGGTTGTAAATAATGATTAAACTGTGCATGATTTTTTAGTTCCCAGTATAAATCTAATGGTAAAAATGAAATGCTGATGTGTAAGAAAATATTATCCTAATTCCTATGTGGCTTAAGGGAGTACAAAGGCAGAAATGTGAAACAAACTTGTATTTGTGTGTGTGTGCACACTCATATGTACACACTCATATTCTGTTTAAGAAGATATACACATTATCAGGAAAGCCAGCAGGCGGTGTGGGAGAGAAAATAAACAAGGTTTCCTTGTAAAGCAAGTCTTTCATCCTATAAATCTGGACCATCTTCCTGAGAACAGAGATCAACTCTAGGACACTATTCATGTGGTTTCCTGTCTCTTCGTAAGAAGCAAGAAGATTCTTCACTTTCTTAGAAAACAGATACATGGCCCTGTTTAGGTGGAAGGGTTAGTTGGTAGAGGAGAAAGCCAATGAACATTGTAGCCTCATGTCATTTTCTTAGTGGCCCCAACTACACACACACACATAACAGATGTTTACGTGACAGAAGCAGGAAATCAGAAAACTCAATGAGTGAGTCACAATTGCCAAGGAGGCTATATACTTTTTCCAAGTTCCCAAATGTTGCATTCTGAAGATAGCCTCTACTTAGGTAAAAAATCTATCATTTACTGTTGGATACATCAGAGAATCAAGCATCCAAAATTCTTATTTTCCTTCTGTGAACGTTCCAGAGACTTGGTCTGTGACTGCATAGTGTGTCAGAATTAGTGACTAGGTTCAAAATCACACAGATGTCTGTTGCCTACCACAAAACTACATTCTAAATGGTGGCTAAGAACCACAACAATGTTTTCTTAAAGCAGAAATTCTGTGTAGAGGAGATGAAAACACACTGGAGTCAGTATATGCCAGTCACATCCTGACTATCATATTCTGACAGGGTGACTTTGGACAGGACATATTATTTAAAATCTTTGAGTGAGTGTTCTATGACTACAGGAAGAACACTACCTAATGTGTAGATTTAAGACAAGTTTAGAGTTTGTCTTTGTAGGATGCTTAAATCAGTGTCAAATTACAAAAATATAATACACATTGTCTTCTGAATATTATCTACTGTTAGAATAGTGTAAAAGAAATTCATGAGTTGAACATAGACCAATCTTCAGTAATGATAGTGGATTCAAGGATTCAAGTGTGTGCTGTGTAATTTTGCATGTTATATGTATATATATATGCATATACACACAAACATATATATCTGCATACCACATGTATATCAATAATGTTTATATATTTATATAGATTCCAGAGTTTGTTTTACCAGTGTACAACACATACAAGAAGACTAGAGTAATTTTATTCTCACTTTCATGATTCTGTAAGGATTCATATAGGGAGTTTGGATACCTTTAAAGTAGTATTCAAGCATTTGTATGAACATAACTTTTTGGGGAAAGGATCTACATTTTTGATAAAACTCTGAATTACATCTTTGATATGCTTGGCTAAATGCAAAGAACCCCAACTTTCAGCCTTTTATGTAGAAAACAGAAAGGCATTTTAGAAATAGATCTGAAAGATCATTCAAAGGCAAAGTTGTCCTTAATTCTAAGATTAACCTTAGAATAAAACTCCAGAATGATAGAGTGTTTAGTTAAAAGAAATATTGAGCCTGTCCTTTAATGTGAAATGACCTGAATTCCAGGGAATTAAAGTGACTTATCCAAGTGATACCAGTAGTTAGAATTCAGATTGTCAGAATTTTCTTTACAACATTTTCCCTTTCAGACTTCTTGTTTGTATACATCTCCAAGAAATACCCAGATACTAATGAAAAATTACTGTTGTTTCAGAAAATATGTGCTAATATATACTTAAATCATCACTTACAAAAGCAGCTACTATAGTGCAGCAAGCATAAGGAAGGTTGTGAATGTCTAGCAAATTAACACTTAACAATTCAAAGTGCCAACTAGTGCTAATTTCATTTATGGTAGTATTGTGAATGGTGTAGCTATTTGGCAGACTCTGACTTACCATCTGGCCTGAAAAATTTATGAATCATTCATACAATTAGACTTTTAAAAAGTTTTATATTGCTTTTGGTTAGAGAATGCACTTGAGTGCTTGGTTTGAATAGTAACTTGAGGCTTTTAAAGTTGAATCATCACACTTTTATATAAAGAAGCTAGACTATTTCTCTACAAGTGAATGTGAATGCCATCATTTTAATGAGAATTAATATTTGTAGCAGTGATAAATTATTCAAATACTAATCTGTGTGCTTCTTGGTTTTCTTTTTCATATTATAAGACATTCTATCTTACATCAAGGCTCTGTTATTGTGGAAGAGAAAGAATCATTCCATTCTGACCAGAGATGCTTAGGGTCTTGTGTCTCAACACTACTAACCTTTTAAATTTAACAGTGGGTGTTGAAAGCCAGAATCTTTAGGCAGTGGAAAATTTCTCAACAAGGAAGCTTCCCCTTAGGTTATAAGTCTAAATTTTAGATTATAGTGCAAATATGTGTCCCAATACTTCTGAAATTTTGGAATGAAAATCATAGGAAGTGGAAAGTCATTTATTTCAGGTTGGAAAGATATGGAACTAAAAAAATCTTCCATGAAATCATGCCAGCCCTTCTCTCCTTAGACCCAGGCACCATTTTGAAAAGTAAGGCAAGACATGGGAGGTGGCCTTCGTGCGAAGGAATGGAGGAAGGGAGGATGAAGGAGACTGGTATGTGTGGGGCAGTGTGAATTCAACTATGATTTATTTGATATATTGTAAGAACTTTTGTAAATGCCACAATGCACCCCCACCCAGGACAACAATGAAAAAAGAACTTAAATATCTGAAGAGAATTATACATACATATATATTATAGTATGTATATATATATATATAGTTAAACTCAAAATTATTGGTTTTAGACAAATTTGGGGGTAAAAGTCACTATGAACAGATAAGTGAATGCAGCAATATATTGAATAGATTTGTCCCTCCCTCTGAGTACCTAGAAAAATAGTGAGAATGATTAAATTATACAAACAAAAGTAAAGTTCATTGTTTATGTACAAGTAAGTATTCAAAACCACAACCTAACTATTGCCCATTGACAAATATTAACAGAAGCATGCTTTCTGTTAATGCATCCTCTGTACATTATTTCACTCGGTTCTCACAATAATTTAATGAAATTAATATTATTACCTATTAAAACAAAATTGTCTTTAAATGTTTTTTTTTTTAAATATCCAGAAGTATTAATGTGGAATGTGCCCTCAGTAAAGAAGTCATATTTGTCTTTAGTGGTATTCTCCTCCTTGCGACACAACTAGTCATTGGTTTTGACCTCATCTTGCAGGCAAGCAGACAAGTATCTCCACATTACCCACGAGTGGTAGACAGTATTCCTTTCATACTTTTCAGATTGTCATTAAATGCTTCTCTCTTCAATCACTTTCCCTGAAAATGATGAGATTAGCCATGAAAGATAAATTTTAAAATGTACTATTTACATTAGATAACAGATTTGTCAGATTTTTCTGAATGAATCATTCAAAAGTTGTTACATTATGGTGAGAATTTCAGGCATTATGTCAGTATAGGAAGAGGTGTTTGTACTTGGCAGACTTTCTGCCATACTTGAGGTCACTCCAACATAATCTTGCTTATGTAACTACTTGTATGTTAATCTTGCCCCAGTTCATATTGCACAGAATGAGACTTAGTTAGTAATCTAGTGAATAAGGCAGCTTTAATGCTAGGAAATCTCTTAAGCAAAAGTTTTCATTGCAAAATTTCCACTTATTGGTCATTCCATATATGCTTGCTCATTTTAAGGACAGGATACTTCTCTATCTTTTCCCATTGAAACCATTTTTAGAAATAATATAAAACTACTCTGTGTTCTCACTCATGGGAGTGTTGAGACAGCAGAAGGATTTGGAGTAAGGACCTGAGGGATTTTCTTAACTGCAGCTATAAGGAAACCTAAAATATGCCATTTCTCTCAGCCTACCAGAAGTGACAAGTGGAATACCACATCCTAATTAATGAAATATAAAAACAGCAGAGGCTTGGTCTTCAACTCTTACCCTGTCATGTGGACTTAGGTGCTGCAAAGACATCTAAGTGAATGTGTAGAGCTGCAATGCACTAAGGTAAAACACCTGATTAAAAAGAATACCCGGAAGGCCACCAGATTGGCTCACTATTAGGATCTGGAAAGAAAATTTGAAAAGTGTCACTCCAGTGGAAAAGCTATGGAAACTTTTCCAGCTTGTCATAATTGGAATATGGAAATTGATCACGTAGGCTTACAGGAGTAATGTCTGACTCCTGGGTGCAGCATTTCAATGAGGGAGCAGAGACACGACTGCCAACCTTGCAGTAGCTGGAGTTCATGGACCAAGACAATAAGAATGATTGCTAAAAGCAGACTTTCAGAAGGAGCTCTTTTGGAGTTAGTTTTGCTCTAAGAAGCTCTTAGGCAGACAAGGAGATTGACACTGCTGGGCTTTTTAACTTGACTGCACCTCAGGACCCCAGGCTAAGCTTCTGGTTCTCAGGACTTTATTTGCTTATCACTAACTACCAAGGCAGCAATGAAAGAAAGACCATTTGAGTACTTACCGAAGCATAGACTGAGAAGGGAAGTGAGGCTGAAGAAGGTATCAGAAGAGGAAGTGGTACTGTGAAGAGACAGACAAATGGACAGCTGGAGGAGAAAGGATACCACTCACTGGGTTTGGCAGACTATCTGGCAATCACAATGTTGATTTCTATTCACTCATTCTTTCAGCAGTGTTTTGTTAAGCCCCTGTTAGGCCAATGAATTTGTCCCTATAGTTTCAAGAAATGTTTTTCCACTACAGGATGATCTATGCACTTTTTAATTTAATTTTATTTTTAATAGTATACATTTAAGCTGTATGACTTGATGAGTTAACATATGTATACATTTGAAATAATCACCACATTCAAGCTAAAATATCCATCACCCAAAATACATACACATTTTCTTTATTCTTTTATCCTCTGATTGACATTGGCTGTTTCCTTATTTGGGCTATTGTAAATAACACTATACTGAATATTAGGGCACTGTGTTGTCTTGGAAATGTGGATTTGTCTTGGAAATGTCAATTCTTTTGAACACATATCAAAACATGATATGAGGCTATGGTTTTTGTTATCAGTGGGTGAGAGTCTCCCAGAAAGAAACAGGAGAAGGGTTCTCAAATCTCAGCCCTTTAGATTTCATTTCAGGCAATTTCATCCAAGGTATGCATGCTTGATCCCTAGGGCTTGATCATCCTCTGAAGCAAGGACAATGTGGGGAGGGGAGGTCATTGTTTTATTACTCAGTGAGGGAGCATGAAGTTTAAAGATCACAAGGTTTGTGAACTTTCGATCAGGTAATTCATTAACATAGTGTTTACTTCTGAATTTCTGCTGTATGCTTCTCATATCCTGTTTCCTTAGTTTATTCTGCCTCAATTTGAATGTGTGACCATAAACTTCATTTGTTGGAAGTTTAATCCCCAAATTCATGTTAATGGAATTTGGAGGTGGTAGCTTTGGAAAGTAACTAGAGTCTTATGAGGTGATAAGAGGGGGAACCCCACAGTGGGATTAGTAGTTTTTTTGTTTGTTTTGTTTTTGTTTGTTGTTGTTGTTCATTTATTCACATGTGCATACATTGTTTGGGTCATTTCTCCACCCTGCCCCCTCCCCCATCCTTCCCCCCACACTCAGTTCCAGGCAGGTCCCATTCTGCCCTTATCACTGATTTGTTTGAAGAAAAGACATAAGCATAATAAGGAAGACAGAGTGTTTTTGCTAGTTGAGTTAAGGATAGCTGTACAGAGAGATTCCTACTATTGCTTTCATGTACCCGTGTGTTATCACCCATGTTGATTCAACTCTAACTGATCTTTATGTTGGTTCCTGATCCCCTGCTCATGATAACCTGTCATTTTAAGGTTTCTGTATTAGTTCCTCTGGAGTGAGGGCATCAAACGCTTTCATGTTTTGGGTTTTCTACCTATTCCTTTATCTCCCATATGTGCTCTCCCCTTGTCTTGTGATCCAAGTCCAACCACATTGCTGCATTGCCCTAGATCTAAAGTCCGCATATGAGGGAGAACATACGATTTTTGGTCTTCTGAGCCTGGCTGACCTCGCTCAGAATGATGTTCTCCAGTTCCATCCATTTACCTGCAAATGATAAGATTTTTTAAGAAGAGTAAGAGAGACCTGAGCTTACAGACCTTCTCCTTCTCCTCCTATGATGCCCTCTGCCACATTGTAACACAGCAAAAAGACCATAACTAGATGTCAGAACCTTGACAGTGGACTTCCCAGCCTCCAAACTGTGAGAAACAGAGTATTCCTTGTAAATTACCAGTATGTGCTATTCTATTATAGCAGTAAAATACAGACTAAGATATATGGTAGCTCTGCTTTTATGCTTTTGGATGAACTTTCATACTGTTTTTGATAATGACTGTACCAATTAACTTTCTACAAAGAGTGTACAAGAGTCCTCTTTTCTCCACATCCTCACCAGCTTCAGTTAAATATGTGTGTGTGTGTATAATTATAACTCTAACAGAAAAAAAAATGGACTAAAGATTTCAACTTAAGATCTGAAACTGTAAAGCTCCTAGAAGAAAACCTAGGGGAAAAATTCCTTGATGTTGGTCTTGTCAATGGTTGTTTAGATATAACACCAAGAACACAGGCAACAAAATAAAAAATTAATGGGTGGGATGATATCAAACTAAACAATTTCTGCACAGAAAAGAAAACAGCAAAGGTTTTAAAAAAGGGAGGGACTAGAAAGGAAACCTATGGAACAGGAGGAAATAACACATACTTAAAAGGGACAAATATACAAAATCTAAGGGATTTATATCATGCACCAGCAAAAACAAACCAACAAATAACCCAAACAAAAAATGGGCAAAAGGCCTCAGTAGATGATTTTTCAAGGGATGAAATATAAATTGCCAACAGGTACGTGAAAAGATGTCAATATTGTTGATCATCAGAGAGATGCTAATCAATATCACAATGAGAACTGTGTATTTTTTAAAAGATTCAATCCATTTTGGAAAAAGAATTGATTTTGTAGCAAATAATCATGCTATCACATTTTGGCACACTTAGGGAAATACCTGGAATAAGCTCATTAATTTAGATTTGATATTCTGAAAATAAATGCTGTAAGAACAATATAAACTCTGTCAAATAGATGACTGGAAGGCTCAGCTATCCTAAAAGACTTATTTTCCAGAATGCTACTGCTGATGGTTTCTGTCATTTTTCAGTCATGCTTCTGAACTATCTCAAAATTGAATCAGAAAGGAGAATAAGGCAATGATGATAGAGAAAAGTAGAAAACAGATGAAAGAGAGTAGGCGAAAGGGTTGGTAAGGAAGACTGAATACAATCTATGCTGTTGCATGTGGGAATTATGCAAGGAACATTTCAAAATAATCATTTATAAAAGTGAAAATCCTTTGAAGATGGCTGGATCACTACTCTCAAGCAGTTAATATGCATGCAAAGAAACAAATTATATTTTATGTATAGATATATATTGATGCATATTGCATTTGCCAACTACAGTATATTCAGAGGACTTTCATATGCCAAAAATCCATTTTTAACTTCTAGAGGTCATTCTACCATTCATTACTTACACCCTCAGTGTTGGAAGCACTTGAAACACATTTAATCTTGCTTCCAGAGTATGCCATGAGCTCCTCCTTCAATGCATTCCCTAGTTTCTTCTTTGTTGCAGTGAGTCTTTAAAGTTCTTTTAAGTGCTTGATGTCTAAATGCTACATGTCTTGACTCTTATTCCATTTCCTCTGACACAAAAATGCATCGCAATAATTTGTGAATCATCCCCAAAGTATAGTTTCTCTTCGTATTGTAGGAAGGAGGATTAAATATGATTTTTGCAATATTCACTATAAGCTTTAGAGACTATCAGCTAGGAGAAAGGTTGAAGTTGGATTTTACTTTGGGAATTAATTATATCTGGTTTTATTTTGGACCACTAGAAAATCACCATTATGCATCCATTTTTCTGATTCATTTATTCAGGGAATAGTCATCAAAATCTTCCTGTGAGCTGCACATTGTTCAGTGTACTGGGGACAAGATGACCAGTAGGAGAGCCAAAATCCCTGCCGTGGTGGTGCTCACATTCCTGCTGGGAAAGACAGGAAATAAGCAGATAAGCAAATGCACAAGCATGAACTTTCTGTTAGAGACAGGTGAAGAATAATAGGCAGAATAAGGTGGCAGATTGTGAAGGGAAGAGGCAGAAGTTGCTATTTAAGTAAAGTGGCTTCAAAACCTTTCTGAGCAGAAACCCACATGTGTGAAATTGTAAACCAGCCTGAATTGATTGAGAGGTGTTTCAGGCAGAGCGAGCAGCAACTGAATTTCTTGAAATGCCCCAAACTTAGTGCACAGGAGGGACAGGATATAGGGCAGCATTGTCAGGGAAGAGGTCAGAAAAGTAGCTGGGGCTGCATCCTGTGGTGATGCTTTGGGGGGTAGGTTAAGGAGGTTGGATTTGACCCAGGGTGTTATGTGAACACACAGGAGCATATGAGTAGGGGAGAGATGCAATATGACTTGTGTTTTACAATGACGAACCTGTATAGTCCATGTACTATAAAATGACAGAGTAGAAGAGGCAGGAGGAAGAAGGCAGATTGTTTGGAGGCAGGAAATGAGAATCAGGACTGGTGTGGACAATGAGGGTGTTTATTGATGCTAGCTGTAAGGGACATACAAGTGAGGTCCCGACTTATGTGCATTGCACATGGGAAAACTGTAGTCAGAATCCTGGACAGGAGGTCAAACTCCAGGTCTGGCCATTTGTCCCAATGCACCAAATAAGGAGATGTGTAGTGGTAAAGGACAGAGAAAGGAGACTTGATATTGAGACATAGGCGTGCTTCAGGAAGAGGCAATGTAAGCACTTTAGCTGTCTTCAGGGTGCAGACATGAGCATTAGGTTTAAATAGGCAAAGCATTAGGGCAGGAGGAGGGAAAGGTATGCATATATAGTCCTAGTCACAGGTGTGGCCTGGTTGGCCATTATCTCAGTCCAAGGGTTCCAGAGAAGTCATTATTGTTGTCCTCACTTGAGGGGAGGAATCTGGATCCTATGAGGTGATTACCCCTGTTCTAGGGAACAGTGTCATCATCATAGGTAATTGTCCTCATTTGAGAAGTTGTCCTGCAAGGATCCCTTGTTCCTTAGTGGACATTTCAGTCCCTTGGCATGAAGATTTTATCAGTTCTGTCTTTCCTTGATTCCAAGAAGCCTGGAGAATGACTCAGAGGAAAAGACAGGTACAAAATGGAAACAGAGATGCCAAGCTTTTCTCTTGTTTTTAGTCAATTTGTGGATTCAAGTAAGGAGTCAGTGCTTTTCAGCAAAAGCAGTTGAAGCACTTCCCGTTCTACTAAGGATGCTCTGTCCTTTGTCATGGCAGAACCTGTCCACATGGGCTTCTCACTCCCCATTCCTCCTCTAAGCAGTGATATGAGCATCTGCTGGGAAGATCTTAAAATGTATAAGGAAACCTGACTGTAAGAAAATGTTAGCAAGGTAAGTCTGTAGCTTTGAGTCCATAGCTCAGAAGAGTGTACTGGAAAAATATTCCAACGGATATAGAGCAAATCATCCACACAGTGACTGAGCAGTGTGCTTCAGGCATACATGCTTGACAAACTTGCAGATGGTGAGCTTTGTAAAACGAGGACTCAAGGAAGAAACTGTAACAAACACAAAAGTTAAGCATCATCAGAATATGGGTAGTGTGTAAAACTGGAGCTTACTGAGGTCACCCAGAGATGGAATATCCATGAAAAGATGTAAGTAACATTATTATTTAGGGTCAGAAGGAGGAGCTAGCAAAAAAGACTAAGAAGAAGTAAGTGAGGGAAGAGAATATAGCTTGGAGGAAAGATGAAAATGATTTGAAGAACCGGGCAAGCTCAATCAGTACTCCTGAGCTGTTTTCACAGCCGAGGGGCCATCAACTCATGAATGGAGAAAAAAATGTAGTGCATATACACAATGGAGTGCTATTCAGCCATAAAGAAAAATGAAGTTATGTCATTTGCAGAAAAGTGGATACTACTGGAAACCATTATGTTAATTGAATTAAGTCAGTCTGAGAAAGAGAAATATCTTTGTCTCTCATATGCAGAATCTGGACTTTAAAAAAAAAGAAAAAAAATAGAATGAGTGTAAAGCAGGAGGGAGAGGGCAAAAAGAGAAGGTGGATGTGAGGTGAATATGGTTGGAATGCTTCATATGCTTGTATGAAAATAGAATAATGAAACTCATTAGCATTCTCAAAAGGGGGACTGAGTATGAAAAAGAGTAATAGACAGAGTGAATTTGATTAAAGTACATCATATTCATATATGCAAACTCACAATGAAATCCCTTTGTACAACTGATACTGATAAAAAACAGTTTAGCATGGCATCAACAGAGAGCTGACAATAAGATTTGGCTAGCCTTGCCATTGTGCTGGAACAGCATGGACATGCATTTAGGGTATTTAAGGAGGGTGATTAAGGAATGTGAGGTGATCATGGGGGGACAATGAGTACTCACAATGCCTGGGTGCAATCTCACCCTATGCACATGAGATGAGGAAAACCATCTGAAATGGAATGGTGGATGGACTGGAACTTTGATCCAAAGTGACAAGTTAAAAAGGAAAAGAACAATATATATAATGAGGTTCAACTGCTACTGAAAGAAATGAATTTGAATAATGAATATTCAAATAATGAATAACCCTTTGAAATTTTGGTTATCTTTTTGTTCTGCTTCCTACCTTTGTTTGAGTTCAGTGTGTTAAATTATTCTATGCTATGTTATTTGGTGTCCAGGGTCAAATAAATAGTTTGTTTCTATAAATTTCCAATTATGTCACTTTAATGCTGCACAAGGAACTTATAGGAGTTTGTGATTTTATAAATACAGAGTTGTTGTGGCTAGTAAGAATAATAGGATTGGGATATTCCTCAAAATTACTTTGCAACATTTGCTCAAAAATCCCCTACTACTTCATAGCATCATTTTTACATACATGGCTCCTATTATAATGATTGCTTTTACTAACCTCTGTGATCCTTCCCTGTACACTTCCTCACTTGGATTTTTTTGTTAACCTGGGTTAATAAGAACAATGAATGTTTGGCAGGATGGTGTTACATCAACAATAATGATACAAAGTCAAAGCTAAGTGAGCTTTTATTGTTTCTGGAAGTGATGGGAAGTAGCAGAGACAAAGTCTTTGATCTCATGCTCTGGTAGAAATCCTTCTACTCCTCCTGTGGAGTCTGCTTTCTTGGCACAGAGACTGACTTCTGGTTGGAGGCAAAGGCTGCTGTGCACATCTCAAACCATGATCAGCCTTTGTGAAAGTAAAGATTCCACCAGACATAGGTAAACAGGTAGGGAAGATTTTAATCAAGACTATCACAGAAGTGAACAGAGGATGGACATATGCCACTGAAATAGAAGGCCAGAGTTTTTCAGAGTTTGGGGTGTGTGGTGGGGGCAATCCTAGGCTACTTGTGCTTTCTAGTTTGCCTTACATGAGGGAAAGTGCGCTGTCTCACATCCTCAGGACAGAAGCTAGCATTACAACTTGACCCAAGGCACCCTATGAATTTAGGCTCTCACCTTCCTCACCACAGAGACCCAGACACAGAGGAGTGATTGTCCTTAATGGTGACATTTGCATTTCAAAGAGATGGTTACCAGGTCCTTGGGAAACACATTCCCTGAGTGATAAAACTGGTAAGATAGTCTTTTAAGGAAACATACACATTCCAAAGGGGAAGGAGAAGAATTAGCATTGCAAATTGCAACTACTTTTCTAAAGTAAATGCTCTAAAACAAGAGAGAGCCAAAAGCCTATAGCAGAATGAAGCCTGTCTCAAGTTTAATCAACATTAAGACAGTCTTGTGATATCAGCTAAAGAAGCCTCAGGATGCTTTTGTAATATGCCATGTGGCATGGAAAACGTAACAGATGACCTTAAAAGGCAATTGAAATAGCTCCTCAGCCATCATTTGTCACAGATGCAACATCTCTTAGTTGTTTCTAACACAGTGTACCCTAACCAACCCCAGTGACCATACTGACTTTAGGGGGAACTAGAGATTAAATTTGAATGAAAGCAATGGGTTGGCTCGGTAAATGTAGTATTCACCATAAATATGATTTTTCCAGGCCCATCCAAAAACCCCATATGTCAGAGGTCTGTTTCTGGACATTAGGATGAAGGACTGAAGGACAGACAGTGGGAAGTCCCAAAAGGGCGATAAGTGGTCAAGGAGACACTTCTCCTCCCTAAGAAATGCCTGTTTGCATTTGAAAGGCATCTCCACCCTCAGGCAATGCAAATAGGCCATAAAACCCCACTCCCCACCCAGGCCCACAGGATCACCTGTTTCCGGGTTCCCCTGCATTCTCCAATATGCAGTCTTTCTCTTCTCTTTTCTCCAACTAAATTCTCTACAAATAAAATCTTTCTGACCTCTGCTGTTGGAGTCTGCCTGTGCTTTCATTCTCAGAGCAGGCTCAAGAACCCTGAGCATCTGAAATTCCTGCACGTGTCATCCGTGTATCATATTTGGCGACGCACGAAGGGACCAGCCTTCACCTGAGGTCGGTATAGGTTGTGCCAAACTGGGAAAGACTGCCTAGGAATGTGACCGTGAGTGTCCGGCACTCCAGTGGAGTCTGTTTTCCAGGACAGACCCCCCACCATGGCCTAGCTACGGTGGAACTCTCAGGTTGACCTTTTCTCCCTCTCTCTCTGTCTTGTTAAGGAGGGTTTCTTCCTTGGGAAACTGAGGAAAAGGTCCAAGCCCACTACAGCTGTACGGCAGGCAATCTGAGGAAACTCAGAGTCTGGGCAGGGGTTTATACTGCACTGCCAATGCTACGTGGGCAGAACTCGACTTCAGTGCACCAAGGCTTTTTCTTTTTTTCCTCTCCTTAAACGCTAATGCTCTCTTTCAAGATCTGACCAGCTTAAGGGGAGGTCCAAAAACAGCCGGTGGAAGGGAAGTTTGTCTTCAAGCCACAAGGTGTTCTGGCCGGGGCACTCCCTGGTGTCACCCAAAGGCTAGAGATGCAACTTCCTGACCCACTCTGAGGCCCCAAAGGTGGCTAAGTCTTGGACCTCTCCAGCCATGTCCGCGGCAAACAGACAATCAGATCTCTCATGCTTTCTTCATAGTTTCCATGGCCCGAGAGTGAAGGTCACCTCTTGCTTCCAGTGCTCCAGTACTGCCTTTGGGCAGGATCGACCTGGACAGCAGCGATGATCAATAATCCCTCATGCATTGAGCCTGGAAACTCTCTTTTTCCCCAACCCTCAGCCTCTCTTTCCCCTTTCCCAGGCAGTTCAGGATGAGTGTCCCCCTCCCCGCCTTTGCTGTAAATAGCAGTGAGCTTCTTCAGGGAGTTTGGGAAAGTCCCTACAGGCATCAGAAAGTGCTAGTCTCCAATTTAGGCTTGACTGTCTTTGTCAAGCATCAGATTAACTGGTTAAACAAGTTCCACAGCCTGCCCTCAGGGAAAGGAAAAAAACAGTTAAAAGGCAAAAACCTCAGGTCTCCATTTTTTTTGCCCCTTAGGTTTTTGCCCCTTGTCAGAGCAAAAGCCTCCAGATGCTCTCTCTCCTTTCATAGAAAGCATATATGCCTCACAGGATATATAGGGGAACAAAAGTCTACTTCACCAAGAGTCCCTATCCATCCCTCTAAATTAGTCCTCCTTCTGGCCATGCAAGCCCTCTTGGTTGCTTTTATAGAGTTACTTTTTAATTACAAGCGTTCAGCTGATAGAGGAGAACCAGGCCTACCTGGGTCACAGGGCAAACAGGCAAGTCAAAATAGATGAGAGATTGGTCAAAGATCATCTCAGGGGGGTGTGCTGTTGCTATCTCAGACCCTTACTTCTCTGGAGAAACAGCGGGTTCTAGATCAGGCAGTCACAGCTGGAGACAATTATCACTTAGATAAAAGTGGCCCTACAGGCCTGTCTCCTACTGGGCCCTCACAGGAGGAGGAGGGGGAGGGAGAGGAAAGACAAAGACATTGGATACATAGAAGGGAGCCTCGATTCCCAATTCCAACAGGAGATCAGGCAGTGCCTAAGTATGACCCTAAGTGGGACCCTAAAAATGACAAGGATGAATGGAGTCATAACCATTTCATCCGCTGCATTCTTGAGGGACTGAGGAGAGCCAAGGTAAAACCTCTTAATTACTCCCAAGTCACAGCTGTACAGCAAGGACCCTTAAAAACTCCAGTAGCTTTCCTACAGAGACTTAAGGATGCTTTACAAAAGCATACCAACATTATACCAGAGTCACAAGAAGAGGAAATCGTCCTAAAAGATAAATTCCTAACACAGTCAGCACCAGATATCCGTAAAAAGCTTCAGAAATTGGTGGCTGAAGGGAGCAGAGATCTGGACCAATTGGTCCATGTAGCCACATCTGTATACTATAACAGGGACGTAGAAAAAGAAAGGAAGGACCTGGAAAGGGAAAAGAGAAAGGGTAAGTGACAGGAGGCTCTGATTGCAGCGCTCCGAGAGGCTCCCCCAGGGCAAAGGCCAAACCCGAGGACATGCTTTCAATGTGGACAGGCAGGCCATTTTAGGAGGGAGTGCCCCCGGAGAAAGCTACCTCCAGGACCCTGCCCCATTTGTCGGGGAAAACATTGGAAGGCACACTGTCCCCGGTTCCCAGGGGAACCGAGGTCAGAGCTTCCCACCCAATGACGGGTCCCGGGGCCTCCCATACAGGCTTCTCTGACCACCATAAAAACAGGGGAGCCCCGGGTTTTACTCACAATTGAAAAGCACAGGTTAGTCTCCTTATCGATACTGGAGCCAGCATCTCAGCTATTTCTTTCTCTCCTGGACCCAGGTCCTCCAAGAAAATTACTGTTCGAGGCATATCAGGCCAGCCTCTAGAATGTTATTTCACTCAGCCTTTAGCCTGCTCCTGGGGAGATTTCCATTTCTGTCACTCCTTTTTAATTGTCCCAGAAACCCCTACTCCTCTGCTAGGGCAAGACCTTCTATCTAAATTGGGGGTACAGCTACTTTTACCCCCAGGAGAATACTTTTGCTTGCCCCTAATAGAGGAACAAGTAGACCCCATGGTGTGGACTGATGGACACACTGTGGGACGGGCACGAACATATGCCCCAGTCCTAATTCATCTCAAGGACCCCTCCTGGTTTCCCCATCAAAAACAATATCCTTTAAAGCCAGAAGTTAAGGAGGGGCTAATTCCCATAATCAAAGACTTAAAGAGACAGGGACTGCTAATAGAATGTTCCAGCCCATGTAATACTCCTATTCTCGGTGTCAGGAAGGGACCTAACAAATGGAGGCTAGTCCGGGATCTCCGCCTGATCAATGAAGCAGTACTGCCTCTCCATCCTGTGGTTCCAAATCCCTATATGCTTTTAGCCCAAATACCTCTGGGTACTATTTACTACTCTGTCATGGATTTAAAGGATGCCTTCTTTTGCATTCCCTTACACCCTAAAAGTCAACCAATCTTTGCCTTTGAAGACCCCACAAGGAAGTCTGGACAGGTCACTTGGACTGTCCTCCCCCAGGGATTCAGAGACAGCCCCCACCTCTTTGGGTTAGCACTAACCCAAGACTTGGCAAAATTGCAATACCCACAAGCTCTCTGCTACAATATGTAGATGACCTCCTGCTCTGTGGACCAAATGAGCCTGTCATTTCACCAGCCACTGAGTCCTTACTAAACTTCTTAGCAGATGAGGTTATAAAATCTCTAAAGAAAAAGCCCAATTGTGTCAGTCTAGGGTTACATATTTAGGTCTTGTCCTGGAGAAAGAAATGAGATCTCTAGGAGAAGACAGAATCCGTCCAATCCTGACATTTCCTCTACCTAAAACTCTAAAACAATTGAGGGCCTTTTTGGGTGTCACTGGATACTGTAGAATTTGGATCCTGGGATATGCAGATCTAGCCAGGCCCTTATATCAAATCCTTAAGGAAGAACAAAAGGATACTCGGCCCTTTATTGAGTGGGATGACAAGTCAAAAAATGCATTCCACAGATTAAAGAAGGCCCTTATGACAGCTCCTGCCCTGGGTCTCCCAGTACAAGAGAACTTTCAATTATATGTCTATGAGAAGAGAAGACTGGCCTTGGGCGTGGTGACTCAGCTCCGGGGCATCACTCCCCATCCAGTAGGTTACTTAAGCAAAGAGTTAGATCAGGTAGCCAAGGGATGGCCAGGATGCCTCAGAGCAATGGCCGCAGTAAACCTTCTAGTGCTTGAAGCTCAGAAACTTATCCTAAACCGCCCTCTAACAGTTTATACCCCACACGACCTAGGGCGAATTTTAAACTCAAAAGGAGAACTTTGGCTATCTGACAGCCGTCTACTTAAATATCAGTCCCAGCTTCTGGGAGGAACAGAAATAACTTTAAGGACCTGTCAGAGCCTAAATCCTACATCCCTTTTACCAGAGGCAGAGGAAAATCCTGAGCACTTGTCTGAGGAAGTACTTATGGAAAATTATGCTCCCGACCTGACTTAACTGATCAGCCCTTAAAAAACCCAGATCTAGAATTATACACTGATGGCAGTTCCTTTGTCAAGAATAGTGTCAGACATGCAGGGTTTGCAGTGGTGACAGAATTTGGCATTCTCAAATCAGGTCCTCTTCCTAATACAAGTGCTCAAATGGCAGAATTAGTGGCCCTAACAGAAGCCCTAAGATTCTCAAAAGAACAGAGTCAACATCTATACAGATTCTAAGTATTCCTTCTTAATCCTGCATGCTCATGCAGCCATTTGGAAGAAAAGAGAAATGCTAACTACAATAGGAGCAGCTTCCCATAGAAATAAGAGAGGTTACTTTAAGTTTTAGGGACAACAGCATCAGTTACAGACCTTGCTGAAATCAGCTATGGGGTGATTGCCAATCATGTAATTGCAAAAAAACCTAACCAAAGTGGTAGAGGACACCTCAGACCAGGTAGGCCTTGCCATTAAGGACATGCAAAGGTCTTTGTCGTCCCTTGCCTGTATGGTAATGGACCACCACCTGGCTCTAGATTTTCTTTAGGCTAAACAAGGGGGGTATGTGCCATTGCCAATGCCTCCTGTTGCACATATATAAACACTTCAGGCATTGTAGAGGAATGTGCAGATGACATTCTCCAATAGGCTAAGTGGCTCCAGGAGCAATCTCTTGAAACTCAGGTTTCTACTCAGGTATGGGAACAAATAAAATCCTGGCTCCCATCCAGGACTTGGTTCCTACTCCTTCTGAGGCCTATAGTTGCCCTTGTCCTCTTGCTTGTGTTTGGGCCTTGCATTTTAAACTTACTTGTCAAGTTTTATTCTTCTTGCCTAGAATCCATCAAACTACAAATGCCTCTGGTGGAGATGAAAATGACCTACTACCGCAGTCCCCTTGACAACCCTCTCATGGTCAGCTCTGACACTGCGGGGCCCCTCCATCACCCCCTGTCAGCTGGAAGCAGTTACTGAACAGACTTCATCCCAATCCCTGACAGCAGTTAGGGCTACCATTGAGAGGGGGGAATGAAGGATTGAAGGACAGACAGTGGGAAGTCCCAAAAGGGTGATAAGTGGTCAAGGAGACACTTCTCCTCCCTAAGAAATGCCTGCTTGCATTTGAAAGGCATCTCCACCCTCAGGCAATGCAAATAGGCTATAAAACCCCACTCCCCACCCAGGCCCACGGGATCACTGGTTTCCCGGTCCCCCTGCATTCTCCAATATGCAGTCTTTCTCTTCTCTTTTCTCCAACTAAATTCTCTACAAATAAAATCTTTCTGACCTCTGCTGTTGGAGTCCACCTGTGCTTTCATTCTCAGAGCAGGCTCAAAAACCCTAAGCATCTGAAATTCCTGCGCGTGTCATCCGTGTATCAAGGACAATCCCACTGCCCTCATCATTATGTGAATTAACTTAATTTGAGGACACAGGAAGTATGTTATGCCTGTCTTTGTCAGCATGAATACTGTGTTAAAATGATGACCTTTTGGGTGGCAAAGAGCAAGTTTAGTATATTTTATACCTCAAGCTCCCCGTGCAGTGTTGGTTATGTGACACCAGCAAGCATCCAGCTCACACACAGGTCAGCACTTATGCAGAATGGAAAAAAACTCCAGGGCGACAGGTAGGAATCCCACATCTGGCATTACAGAGCCATTGCACCCAAGAAGTCATGTGACTTTTAAAGATGAAAAGATCATGGAAAAGTTACTTGGAATTAACTTTTGAATTAAATTAAATCTATTTTTTTTAAAAATGTTTTTCATTTTTAGAATATTTTGCTGCTCAAATGACCATATGGAATTGCAACTACACAGTTTATTTGCCAATTAAGTCTGAGAGTTATTATTCATATTGAAAGTGAATAACTGTTATGAATGCAAGATATTGATAAAAGACTACTCAAAATTCCCCTTAGTGTAGCTGCTCGAAAAACACAATTTAAAATTAATGTAGTGGTTAAATACTTCCAGTAACTTAAAATAAAATGTTGTTAAGCACAATTTTATTATAATCAGATTTAACGACAGAACTTCAGGTAGAAGAAAAAATGATAAACTGGGGCTGAATTGTGCCATTGACATTTAATCATTACACCTTTCTGTGATGTATGTTTCTGCTTTTTGGATCTAGTATTTTCCAGGTAGTATAAAATCACTATTTAAAAAATCACATATGACAATTTGTTTGACATTAAGTAAAGAAAAAGCACTAATATCAAAGACAGTAATGGGCTACTTTGCTACAGGGTTTGCTAGTAATCCAGGGTTATTATGGGTCTGTAGTGTTGAAGAAAGACAGAGCTACTCATTCAAGCAAATTTTACAGTTCCCTGAGTGATGAGTACTGAGTGCAGAATTCTTTGCCATGATCAGAATATAGGTAAAAATGCAGTGTCTGATTTCATACTTTGCATTTACTTATTTTATTTTATTTTTTTAGAGTGAGACGGTTCATCTGCAACCATTAGCCATCAGAGAACGTAAAGGAATAAAATCACTGCATAGCTTTTACTGCCAGGGAAAATTTAGACTAAAATGGTTTATAATTACACCCTTCTAATAGTTTGCTTAATTTAGGTATTATGAATCTAGAATTTTCCTCATTATGATAAAATAATATTGTGTTATAGCACATTGTGTGATGACATTCTTAGGCATCATATGTAACCATACGTAACCAGAAACTGAAATAAAGATGCAATAGAAACCTTGAAAGAAGCAGTTTTTTTGTATTATTCTTGGCTAGAATTATTTCTGGATTGAGATCATGGAGATATGGTTCACATTGGTTTAGTTTGTTTAACATAGCACATAAATGTGCTTTAAGAAAGGAAGTGGTTTGATACTGACATATTATGGTCTCAAAATTCATGTTATTAGTCAACTTTCCTTAGGGGAAATGCTGCATGAACATTTTCCTGTTTACAGAATCTACAAAGAGAGGACCAAGGGGCTCTGATGTAATGAGTGATATTTTATTTGTTTTTGGAAAGTTAATAAAACCTTTTCAAATAACCCTGTCTAATCATAGACCTTAAATACTTGCTGTAGAACTCATTACTTCCAGTTATACTCATCTGTCTGGCTTCTCTGCAGACTACTTTAGTCTAGGTTTTCCTGTAATAGTGTTTTGAGTTAAGATTTAATAATATCACATATATCATGCAAACAATGGGTCCATTTGGTAGTACTTTATTTCATTATCTTGGTGCCATGTTAGGAACTTATTCATAATGATATTTTCCCTTCTATAGATAATTTCTTAAGAAATGCTGACATTACTTTTTTTCAGGGAAAACATTAATAAAATAAAATTGTAGTTATTATAATGAGAAAAGAGGTCCAAAATTGTATGAAAATAAGTTCTCAAATGAAGTTACAATGGTAATCATTTGATCTGGATGAAATTTTTCTGCAATAAATGATAGGAGATGTCTCCCAGGATCCCCTACTGTACCAAGTTAGAGGTGCAGATTCATTAGAAAAGTCCCTGTGCTGAAGGATATAGTGGAGTAAGAGATATAGCAGATGTTAATACTACGTATAAGAAATATAAAATATAATAGTAATGCTTAATAGTATGAAAACAAAATATTTAAAATAATACTGCATACTAGTTGTAGGAAATTTCACAAAATGGAAGAGTATTTACTATTATTTTATCAACTTCATTTCACAGGTTTGAGAGCATCGCTTCAAACTGTGTTGAAAAGAGATGGTTTTTGGGGAAAGTGAGATTTAATATTAGTGTGTATTAATAAGTTAATTTGACCTAGGTGCAGGGAACAAAATGGCATACAATATGGACTAGATATGAGAAGAAAGTAACAATGGGAACAGAAGAGGATAACATCACTTAGAGTTGACAAGGACTCAGTACAAAAGATAAGGCTGGACAAGTAGGTGGGATCCTCTGTGAAGTGTCTCATATGTCAGTCTCTGTCAGGTCCCTACAAGGGAGCATGATGCATTCCTACAGGAAATAAGAACTACTGACCATTTTAAAGTGGTACCTAAAAAGCAGTGGACACTCACTATGTGGTTGTCAAAGTCAGAATCCTGATTAAAGCTGGGGAGATGATTTAGAAAGCTGTCCTATCATATGAAAATTTGCAGTGCTCTCATCACATTGGGAAGGAAAGTTCAGAATTGCTAACTTGAAGATGGAGTCAGGGTCATGAGACAAGGGATGTGGTGAGTTCCTGGAAGCTGGACAGGAGAAGGAAAGGGATTCCCCCTGGAGTCTTCAGAAAGGAAAGCAGCCCTGAGCACACTGGATTTTAGCTCAGTGAGACCCAGTTTGGAGTCTGAACTATAGAGTGCAAGATAATAGAAAGAATGTTGTGTTGAGGCACTCTGACCTTTGTCTATTTGTTTCAATATTGATAGAAAACTGACATAGTTTGATAAATGGTTTTATTGTAAAATTCAAAACACTCCCTTCTGGAGCTGTTGAATTTTCCAAAATTTTTCTTACAGTGGTATGTGAAAAGTTCCAACATCTAGCAGCGTTGCTTCTTGACATGAAAGAACAACTAAATAAGCTATTCCTATGAATTTAATTCGGTAAATGTTTTGAATTTTGAAAGACAAATTATTACGTTTATTATTTATTTCAAGGTAGCCATAAATATTCCTATTTTGGGTTCTTTTTTTAATTGTTGTTTTTTGTGGTATTGGAGTTTGAACTCAGGGTTGCATACTTGCTAGGCAGGTGCTCTACCACTTAAACCACACTTCCAGATCTTCTATTTTGAAATCTATGTAAAGACAAAAAACATAAAAACTTAGCAAAGGTCCACTTGTGATTTTTTAAATTTCATCCGACCTGCATATTTAACGGATTGAAGAAATGTAATTTTGTTTTGCTTTCACCTCTTAGAAATGAAACCACCTGGCTCATGCATATTTCACACCAGTTTTACTAAATATAAAGTTAAATTATTATATTACATTGTATGAACTCATTAAATTCTCCATTGGCCATTGGCTTTTAGTTGTTGGTTTAAACTTAAATCCAAGCAATTCTAATAACCCATTGAGGAATAATGAAAACAAATCTGTTTACCTATTTCTTTGGTAGACAAACTGGTCTCCTGAATGTGCCCTAACTCATCATTGCTGAGGTGGCCTCATTAGGCTGTTGATGGTCTTTACTGTCTCATTTGCTTCAGTGAGATCTTTTATGTTCTTGAAAAGTACCAGCTAAAAAAATTACACACACCAAGATATATGCCAGATGCAGAAGGGCACCTTGGGATGAATGCATTATGGGCAGGCATTCATCACGGACTGACAGCCTCTTCATTTTGCTCACCTGCTCATGTGGTGTGCACCTGTGGCATGCTGGCACTCCATGTGGAAACGGTTTTGGAGACTTCCAGGATTAAAGCTACTGTTTGATAGTTCTTCTTTCACATAAGTCTTTTGATTTTCCCCCTCACTATTACAGTCTGGATCCTAATTTCGATTCCTTTAGCTATGTTGCCATTTTTCTTTAAAAAAAAAAAAAAAAAACCTCTGCTGCAGAGCTCTGAAGAAAGTATGAACCACAACAAAGTATTTATTCCTTTTTATTTCCAAGAGGATCAGTATGAAAATAAAAATATCACTGTGTTTGCCTCTACTCTGGGTATTTTCATGTAAGCATCCTGAAGCACTTTGCTAAATATTGACTGGTGCTCCTAATATCTTTTCAGAGGAAATGAGGATTAAAAAAAAAAAAATCAATCCATGTCACACTGGAGTGCAAGCCCTTCCAGGGAGAGTTCTCAGCAATACAATAGCAGTTTGCTGCTTTTTGGGTTTATAGCCTTTTAGAATTAAGATTTTTAAAGCATCAGTGTATTTATCCAATTTTGTTTTTAATTCCATGCTTACTATTTTCATGACCTCTGCAGGCCACTGGGTATAGAGTGATGCATGATATGAATAGTATATCTATCTTTAATAAATGTACAGTATAAAGCACTGGGGCTGAAAACTGACACATGTCAAACTCTCCTGGAAGACTCTGCAGGACAACCCACTGTGTCCCCCACCAGTGTTTCTGATTGAGTGTGTCTGGCACAGGGCCCTGGGTTTGCATTTCACGGGGGGGCAGATGCTCTCTGAGAACCACTGTGCATAAAACGTGCAGCTCATGGCAGTCAGACATTTGAACATGTGGCGAAATAAAGGCAAATATTACTCTAAGGAAGCAGAGAGTGAATGGTGATCTCATGAGACTACGTGAGAGCATTGCTAGTTTTCAAAAGAGCCTGGAAAACTGGGGGCAAATGTGGGTAGACATCAGATTTACTCAGGCAGCACTAAGAAGGGGAAGATAGGAAGTGAAAGTGATATGGGGGTACTGCTTTGGGATATTGGTAGCTGTAGAGATTTTAAATGAAACAATCTGGGGGTATTTCGCAGGTATTATTAACAGTTAAAAATTAAATTAAATTTACTAAATTTACAATTTATTTTGCCTCCGATTGGGCTGACATAATGGAAGGAGGAAAAGATGTATACTTCACAGTGCACCTTAGGCTGATGTTTTGTTGGACACCTTACACCTATGAATCTTGCAAAATTTTACCTCCTTTATACTTTTATTTTTTCCTTAAAAAATACTTATTACTGAACATAGTAGGTCACACTTGTAATTCCAGCCACTCAGGAGGCTGAGTTAGGATGGACTGTGGGTTTGAAGACAGCCTAGTAAAAAAGTTAGTAGATCCCATCTCAACAGATAAGCTATGTGTGGTGGCACACATAGGTAATGCCAGCTATGTGGGAGGACTAGGTAGGAGGATCTTGATCTGAGGATGACTTAGGCAAAAAGGTAAAACTCTATTTGAAAAATAATTAAAGCAAAAAGGGTTGGAGGTGTGGCTCAAGTGTGCTTACCAAGCCCTTGAGTTCAAACCCCAGTACCCTCCCACCCACCCCCTATCCCCCAAAAAACCCAAGATTTATTCAGAGCTGTAATAGCAACTGGCCTGAGATGGGGAAAAAGAAGGGCCCTTTTTGACAGTGTTTGCTGTAGTCAATTTGAAGCTATCACGGTTTTAACAATTCGCTTTAGCATAGATCTTGAACACTGGCAGTCATTTATGGTGAGCCAGTGTAAGCAAGGTCCTGATCATTAATCCTTAAGTCAAGTTTTTTATACAATACTTAATTGCTCTCATTAGTTTGCCCTCCCTTCCTCCCTCCTTCCTTCCCTCCCTTGTTCTTTGCCTCCCTCCCTTCCTCCCTTTCACCCTTTCTTCCTTCCTTCCTTCCTTCCTCCCTCCTTCCCTCTCTCCCTTCCTTTCTTTTCTCTCTTTCTTGTTTTCTTTCTGACAGGTTCTCGTCATGTCACCCAAACTGGCCTCATATTCCTGGGCTCAAATCCCTCTCCTGTCTTAGCCTCCTCTGTATCTGGGACTACAAGTGCGTGTCGTCGTGCTTAATTTCTTTTTTTTTTTAAGTTAAATTTGTCTTAACTGCTACACAAAAGCAATAAGTGTACGTGTTCGTGGGTACCCTGGGATGCTTGATTCACGTATGCATTGTTCAAATCAGGGTAAGTGAATCTTCTCTCTTCAACATTTGCCATTTCTTTATGGTGAAAACGTTCAAAATTTTTCTTCTATCTTTTTGGAAACTTTCAAATGCTCGTTATTTATAACCATGGTATGGTGCAATAGACCACCAGAGCTCATTTCATCCAGTTAACTGTCACCTAGTGGGATATCAACTTATTTAGACTGACGTATGTGAGATTGTGTGGTAAGTAATGTCCTCCCTGTTCACCCATGTTGCTGCAAATGACAGGATTTATTCTCTTTATGGCCTAGTAATATTTCTAATATCTACATCCACCACATTTCCTTTATCCATTTACCTGTTGATGGGAACTTGGGTTGCTCCATCTCCTGGGATAGTGTGCAACAAACCTGTGGGTGCAGATGACTCCTTGAGATTCCAGAGGAACTCATTTCCTCTGGATGTACATCCAGCAGTGGGACAGTCAGATCATGTAGTAGACCTTTTTTAATTTTTTGAGAACCCTCCATTCTAATTATATATTCTTTGTGCAATGTATAAAGTAAGGTGCACAGATCATGTTATAAGAATATGTCAAAAACTATAATATCTTTTACATAACTATGGTACAAAGAAAGTGTTCAGATGAACTCGAAATCTTTCCAAGTGATTCACATTTTACCTGAGTTCTAAGCAATGATGTCATACTTCATTAACCTTGCTCATACTAAAAATTAGGACAAAATACAATAAAAAGCAACTTAAGCTACTTTTATTCATAACCCTCTAGTCTTTCCAAAAGCAATCAAATTTTAAAAATTATTTCTATTTTGCTGTTATGAAAGATAATATTTCTGAACAATATCCTTAGATTGCAATTAATTTTAATCATATTTAAGCTTCCTATGTAGACTATGACATGATAGATGATAGAAGAAAAGGTTGATGAAGATTAATCTATCAGTAGTTTATAATGAGAAACCAGTGATGACTTTCACTAGTATCAATGACTTTAGTTCCTATTCTTTAAATGATATAAGAAAGCTTTGTTCCTTGTGATATAACTTGAGGTCTTTATTCCTTTATTTTAAAAATGCTCGTTTTCACGTGCTTGCTTCCCACTCTCTTCCATGACTTATATCTCTCAATTTCAGCTTTATAATGTCACAATTAATAGTGTTGTAATTTTCCCCTGAACTATTTGAGGAGAGTTCACCAACCTGATGCCCATTACTCCTAACCACTGTGTTGTTTATTTCCTATAAACAAAGACCTTCTTATATGATCAGCATAAAACCATGAAAACCACGACTAACTTTTTTTTTCTTTTATTATTCATATTTATTTTCAATCCACGACTAACTTTGATTCAATGTAAAATCTAACCCTTAATTCTTATTCAAGTGTGACCAGTTTTGGAGTAATGTCTTTATAGCAGAGGAAAAGTTCAGAACTAGTTGTTGAATTTACTTGTCACATCTTTTTGGTCTCCTTGAGGTGGAAGTGTCCAGCAGTCACTCCAGACTTTCATGACCTTGACACGTGGAAGAGTCATAGCCAGCTGTTCTTTAGAATATCCCTGCATTTGGGATTTTCAGAAGTGTTCTCATGATCAGACTTGGAGGTAACTTGGCTCATGGAAGAGACACCGAATTCTGCTCACTACAGGTTTTCCTCTTCCTTCACTCCTTGATGGCAATTTGATGATTTGTTTCAGGTGATATCCACGAGACTCCTCTGTTGTAAAGTTACCCATTCTCCTTTGAAATTTAAGAAATGTTTCATGGGAAGGTCATTAGAAACTGTGAATATTGCATTTCTTAACAAACTATTAATCTCTTTATGTATATCAATACACTCACAGGTTATTTATTTATTTATTATTCATTTTTGTTAATAGTGCTTGAAGTCAAGGCCTCATGCTTTCTATGCAAGTGTTCTATGACTTGAACACTGTCCCTAGCCCTTTTTACTTTAATTATTTTTCCAGTAGGGTCTTGCATGGCTACCTGGACCTTGGTCCTCTTATTACATCTCCTACATAGCTGGAATTACAGGTGTGAAACACCAAACCCAGCTAATGGATTGAGACTGGGTCTCCCTAGCTTTTCACCTGGGCTGGCTTCCGTGCATGATCTTCCTGATTTCTGATTTCCGAGCAGCTGGAACGTGAGTCACTATAGCCAAGTTCTCATTTTATTCATGGGTTATACTAATTATTTTTATTTGCTGGGATGCTTTAAGAGATATAGGCAAGTTGACTTTGATTGTCAATTTTACACATTGCCGTAAGTTTTTGAGCACCTTTGTTCTCTGGCAGATATAAGGAGTTTCTATTTATTTATGTATTGATTTGTTTATTTTTTGTTGTTGGGATAAATCATTTTCACAGTTTTTTTTTTTTTTAATTTGTTTTGGTAGGCTTGGGGTTTGAGTTCAGGGCTTCATGCCTGCCTGCAAAGCAGTCACTCTTACTGTTTGAGCCACACCTCCAGTTCAACAAAGATTCTTAAAAAAGTTTTCCTTCTGTAAAGAGGTCAAAGATCTGATATCTGTATGGATACCTTGCTATTGATTTGCCACTACTTCTAAACACGTAAATATATAACGTTAATTGAATTTCTATGTGTTATTATTAGAAAAAAGTAATCAATAGTCAAAGGTTTCCTTAGGAAGATAAGACAATTTTATTAGGATTCGTATTTATACAATATTGAGTTTTTATCAACTGTATTTTATAAGTCAATTTTCTTTTACCATTGACAGAATGAATGCTTGCATCTATAAGTTTTCTCACTTTGTATTCAATTACTAATCTCTATGCAAAATATTTTTTCTGTAGATATTCATAATTCAAGAGCTGATGGACTGGCTCAAGTGGTAGAGCATCTGCCTAGCAAACATGAGACCCTCAGTTCAAACTCCAGTACTGAAAAAAAAATTAAAAAATTACCGTAGATATTCATAACTCAAAATCAAATTATAAAATCTAATCTTTAAAAATGATAAAAATATAATGGTAGCCAGGCTGTCCTCAAACTCACTTTTTGCCTAAAACTGTTGCTTGTGATCCGCCTGCCTCAGCCTCCTTCCTGAGTGCACAGCTTAAATATTAGTGTTTTTCATTCACTTTGATTTATTCAGTTACTGGGAATACTTATTGGTTGGTTATTGTTTAATTTTTGCATAAATATAAAAGCTACAATCGTTATTTTAAATGAAGAAAAATATTTTACAATAACAAAAACATTTGTTCTTTGCTAAACAATGGATGTTTGTTAATATAGATATTAATTTTCCTTAAGCATACCTCCCCCAAACAAATATATGAACAAAATATTGTCTGTTTATTCATGTGTTTATCAGTATTTTCAGAAAAATCATCATATGTGTGAATGATTGTTTTTATTTTATTGGTAGCATAGTCAAGGAATGAATTTTATGCAATAATTGAGCACCCAGAAATATTAGATGTTCTTAGACAATTTCAGAGAATTTGTTAAGTTAAGCATAATGATGTACACGAGTATGTACTGGCTTTGGAAAAACACAGGAAATGAAATACCAATTTGTAGAATCAACTGAATATGTGTGCGTTGACCTTGTAGCCACATGAATGACATCCTGGTTGTAAGAAAGCATGTCTTTGCCTGACTCTAGGGACTCTGGCACCAGAGACACTGTATATGGAATTTAAGAGATCTCTGGGATTTAGGCTTTTCTTTTCTATCAAAGTAGCTTAACCAAGCCACTGCCATCTTAAATCAGCAGACTTTTCAGTTTCATTAACTTTAAATATCATTTTAAGTTTCATGTTTCTGAAGCCTTGAATTCACTTCTTTGCCAAGCTGCAAATGTCAACCCCTCCTCTACCACAAATAATAGCCAATCACAAAGAGTTGTGAACCCAAGCATGGACCAATTCTCCTGAGGGGCAGGGTTGTGTTAAGGATAAAACCCAAGTGGACTTCCCACTCAGTGTGCTTGCTTATCAGACTTCTTGTTGGTTGTGCATCCTTCTGCAAAAGTAAAACTTTTTACCATGCTGAATGACTCCCAAGTGTTTCTTCCAATCACTGTTTGGGAATACCAAGACTCCAGACTTATTTCTAACATAACTTTGAAGTCAGTAGACTAAGGACTGACTGTTTAAAGGTATTAAGCTGCAGAAATTAAGCAGCTCATTATTGCCTCGAGGAGAGATATCTCTGTATATCTGTTTACAATGTGACTTTACATGAAACTGATAGAGACAGAAGGTGAACACCCACAATTCTGCTCTTAAATTTCTAAACTTTATTTTACTCTTTAGGGATGAAATGAATAAAGAACAGTCTTGTAAATTCTCAAGTTCCCTTCTCCATCAAGGCTCTACTTATGGGAGCCACGAGATCAGGCTGAGGCCATTCTAATTCTTACCTGTGTTTTTTTCAGGAGACTCACTTTGTTATATTTTTTTTGGAATGTGATAAAATACTGCTAGACATTAAAGGGAAAATAAGTTGGAATGAGAGCAAAGGATTTTGCCATTTGTTACAAGTTTGTTTGTGTCCTTATTTATTTTTTTAAACTTTACAGAGCCTTCAGTCTTTTTTATTATTATTATTCGTTTATTCACATGTGCATACATTGTTTGGGTCATTTCTCCCTCCTGCCCCCTCCCCCACCCTCTCCTCCCCTCCCCTCTTCACTTCCAGGCAGAACTTGTTCTGCCCTTATCTCTAATTTTGTTGAAGAGAAGACAAAAGCATAAGGAAGACAAAGCATTTTTGCTAGTTGAGTTAAGGACAGCTATACAGAGAGATTCTTAGCATTGCTTTCATGTACAAATGTGTTACAACCCAAGTTGATTCTTCTCTAACTGATCTTTACATGAGTTCCTGATCCCCTTCTCATGTTGACCTCTGTTACTTTAAGTTTTCTGTATTTAAGAGTATTAAACCCAGGGTGCTTTTTCTGGAAAATGGGAATTTGAACTTATAACAATTTTTAATTAAGGGGAAGCATTATTTTTAATAGAAGATCAGTATAAAACTTTACAGCATAACTTATTTTAAAATGCCATTTGAAACCTTTATTTTCACAGAAGTATCTTTTTTTCCACAGTTAGAATTTTGACATTTACAAAAGTCATAAAAATCAACATCTGATTTCTTTTTTTTTTTTTTTTTTTAACATTTTATTTTTTTTTTATTCATATGTGCATACAAGGCTTGGTTCATTTCTCCCCCCTGCCCCCACCCCCTCCCTTACCACCCACTCCACCCCCTCCCGCTCCCCCCCTCAATACCCAGCAGAAACTATTTTGTCCTTATCTCTAATTTTGTTGTAGAGAGAGTATAAGCAATAATAGGAAGGAACAAGGGGTTTTGCTGGTTGAGATAAGGATAGCTATACAGGGCATTGACTCACATTGATTTCCTGTGCGTGGGTGTTACCTTCTAGGTTAATTCTTTTTGATCTAACCTTTTCTCTAGTTCCTGGTCCCCTTTTCCTATTGGCCTCAGTTGCTTTAAGGTATCTGCTTTAGTTTCTCTGCATTAAGGGCAACAAATGCTAGCTAGTTTTTTAGGTGTCTTACCTATCCTCACCCCTCCCTTGTGTGCTCTCGCTTTTATCATGTGCTCATAGTCCAATCCCCTTGTTGTGTTTGCCCTTGATCTAATGTCCACATATGAGGGAGAACATACGATTTTTGGTCTTTTGAGCCAGGCTAACCTCACTCAGAATGATGTTCTCCAATTCCATCCATTTACCAGCGAATGATAACATTTCGTTCTTCTTCATGGCTGCATAAAATTCCATTGTGTATAGATACCACATTTTCTTAATCCATTCGTCAGTGCTGGGGCATCTTGGCTGTTTCCATAACTTGGCTATTGTAAATAGTGCCGCAATAAACTTGGATGTGCAGGTGCCTCTGGAGTAACAGTCTTTTGGGTATATCCCCAAGAGTGGTATTGCTGGATCAAATGGTAGATCGATGTCCAGCTTTTTAAGTAGCCTCCAGATTTTTTTCCAGAGTGGTTGTACTAGTCTACATTCCCACCAACAGTGTAAGAGGGTTCCTTTTTCCCCGCATCCTCGCCAACACCTGTTGTTGGTGGTGTTGCTGATGATGGCTATTCTAACAGGGGTGAGGTGGAATCTTAGTGTGGTTTTAATTTGCATTTCCTTTATTGCTAGAGATGGTGAGCATTTTTTCATGTGTTTTCTGGCCATTTGAATTTCTTCTTTTGAGAAAGTTCTGTTTAGTTCACATGCCCATTTCTTTATTGGTTCATTAGTTTTGGGAGAATTTAGTTTTTTAAGTTCCCTGTATATTCTGGTTATCAGTCCTTTGTCTGATGTATAATTGGCAAATATTTTCTCCCACTCTGTGGGTGTTCTCTTCAGTTTAGAGACCATTTCTTTTGATGAACAGAAGCTTTTTAGCTTTATGAGGTCCCATTTATCTATGCTATCTCTTAGCTGCTGTGCTGCTGGGGTTTCATTGAGAAAGTTCTTACCTATACCTACTAACTCCAGAGTATTTCCTACTCTTTCTTGTATCAACTTAAGAGTTTGGGGTCTGATATTAAGATCCTTGATCCATTTTGAGTTAATCTTGGTATAGGGTGATATACATGGATCTAGTTTCAGTTTTTTGCAGACTGCTAACCAGTTTTCCCAGCAGTTTTTGTTGAAGAGGCTGCTATTTCTCCATCGTATATTTTTAGCTCCTTTGTCAAAGATAAGTTGCTCATAGTTGTGTGGCTTCATATCTGGATCCTCTATTCTGTTCCACTGGTCTTCATGTCTGTTTTTGTGCCAGTACCATGCTGTTTTTATTATTATTGCTTTGTAATATAGTTTGAAGTCAGGTATTGTGATACCTCCTGCATTGTTCTTTTGACTGAGTATTGCCTTGGCTATTCGTGGCCTCTTGTGTTTCCATATAAATTTCACAGTAGATTTTTCAATCTCTTTAATGAATGTCATTGGAATTTTGATGGGAATTGCATTAAACATGTAGATTACTTTGGGGAGTATCGACATTTTTACTATGTTGATTCTACCAATCCATGAGCATGGGAGATCTCTCCACTTTCTATAGTCTTCCTCAATCTCTTTCTTCAGAAGTGTATAGTTTTCCTTGTAGAGGTCTTTCACATCTTTTGTTAGGTTTACACCTAGGTATTTGATTTTTTTTGAGGCTATTGTAAATGGAATTGTTTTCATACATTCTTTTTCCGTTTGCTCATTGTTAGTGTATAGAAATGCTAATGATTTTTCTATGTTGATTTTATATCCTGCTACTTTGCTATAGCTATTGATGATGTCTAGAAGCTTCTGAGTAGAGTTTTTTGGGTCTTTAAGGTATAGGATCATGTCATCTGCAAATAGGGATATTTTGACAGTTTCTTTACCTATTTGTATTCCTTTTATTCCTTCTTCTTGCCTAATTGCTCTGGCTAGGAATTCCAGTACTATGTTGAATAGGAGTGGAGATAGTGGGCGTCCTTGTCTGGTTCCTGATTTTGGAGGGAATGGTTTTAATTTTTCTCTGTTAAGCCTGGGCCAGAGCAGCATAGCCCCCTGGACAGACTGACCTCCACCCGGGAAAAAAAAGAGAAACTGAGTACTAAGCAATAAGAACAGTTAAGACACGCTGGAAAGAGGGTGGGGCGCCCTGAGCGCTGAAGATTGGGGGAAGGGAATCCTTCCCGGGACTGTAAATAAACGAGCCGGGCGGGCCGGAGAGGCTCTGGCGGGAGCGGGGCGCGTTCAACATCTGATTTCTTAAATAAAATATTGGCAAGCAAATGATAACAAGGAATGCTCCTTTTCTCTTAGTCAGCGTTCACTTAGGGGCACTGGGTAGATAATATGGTTTTATAAATTCTAAGAGGAATAGCCACCAACTTCAGCTTGGTAGACTTACATAAATGTATCAGTTGAGGTTACATTTTCTTTTCTAGGACAGTGATTAACAGAAGGAAGTACGTTATGCAGAATTTATAGTAGCTCTTCTACTTAAGTAATTACATCTGTTTATTTCCATCTATTGATGAATTGCCTTTGACGTGTGCACGGGAAACTAACCAACAAGCCACACAAACCCAGAGGCTCAGAACTAAGTACCATGTTGTCTTCTTCCTACCAATTGAACAATGGACTTTGATTTTCTGAAGTTTACATTTTGGTAGTATTGGGAATTAAACTCAGGGTCATGTTCTTGGAAAAAAAATGTTTTTAAAGTTCTGAGTATTTATACAGAAATCACATCATCAGCCAAGGAGCTTGTTTGTTTTCCAAGTAATGGGGGATTCTGGCTTACTTAAACAAAAGAAAAAAAATGTGAAAACATTTAGGAATAATTGTCACTACCTAACTTTATAGCCATTTGTTTAAAATACAGAGTGATTTCTTATACAAAGCATTTGGCCTAGCAGAAAACACATTGTAAATTGCTGTCATTTTTCAGTTTGAGTGTAATAACTTTCTAGGAAGCACTATGCATGCATTGCTTTAACTGTCATAGGAATATATGTATAGTATGCAAATTTAAAATATAAGCAATTTGTAAATTATATGGACAGAAAAATGTTTCTAGCCTTAGTATTATCTTAAATACTATAGTGGTCTAATGAGGTAAAAATTTTGATATTTTTAGTTCTGCAAAAAAATACTAAAAGTCTTAGAATTTATATTGTCTTGCTCTATTTTATATTTCTTCTTGATGATCAATAATCATATAATTTATGTTTATAAAAATTGTGAAAGTAATACATATTTTAATAATAATTGTCCACATAAAAAATGTGGATATTACTGGCAAAGGAGATTATTTTTGTAATTATATAATTTGTAATAATTAATGAGTCATTGACTAGTTATCCAATGGACTTTTCCTTCTTTGAATATTTCACAATAGAATACACACTACAGACATTCTCAGAAATTGAGGCTGACCAGATAATGTCTCAAGGCCATACTCAATACCATCAATCCATAGGTACTCCTTCAAATTATTTTTAACTCTTGAGAAAGCTGCCCTTTAGCTTTTAATTATAGTCAGTTTATTAAATTCTTCAGGCTTACAACTTGAAGGTGCAGCTGATATTAAACTAGGCTCCCATCTCTGTTTCATATGGACTCCACACAATTTTGCCAATGATTACCAGAGATTTCTTTGAAAATACTGTCAGTGTTCACCTGCCTACCCATCAGTGCATGCTCAGGTCTTGTCTTTGGACTTGTCTCCTGCCTTCCTCTTCCCTGTTACTTTGTCCAGGGGAGCCAAGGAGGTTGTTCCAGATTGGATGTCACATCCCGAGGCTGCATTAAAAGCACACTTTCTCCCACTTCTCTGTCATAAAATAGAGCCAGTAACTCACAGGGTGAATTGTTTTGTTTTCACTATTCATTTGTTTACTATTTTTACATGGATATTATTCAATCAACCCCCAAAATACACAAAATGCCTCTCAGTGATAAAGTGTGAAAGTAGATGCAAACCAACTATTTTTAACTTCAAGAGACAATGTTTTAAAATATTGCTTGTGGTCCTTTTACCTTGAGCATTTTACTTACTTTTTGTTATATATATATATATATATATATATATATATATATATATATATATAGAGAGAGAGAGAGAGAGAGAGAGAGAGAGAGAGAGAGAGAGAGAGAGACTTGTGTTAAAGGAGATTTGAACTCCTAGAATGAGCCATAAAGTTGATTGCCAAGTTAAACTGAACTACACTCTGGAGGACTCTAGGAAAATCTTTGCTTATTTCTAATAGCATCTAAAAGGGGAGCCAAATTATCAGTTTATATTTCAGTAAGAGTGTCTAGTTCCAGGAATAAGTGCTTTGCTTTGCAAATGCAAAGCCTGACATTGATAATATAGAACTCCTGAGCCCAGTGGTGTCTAATAAACCCTCAACAACAAGCTCCTGGGGGGCAGAGGGAACCTGATTTGTGGCACTTGGCAATTTCCATGGTGTAAACACTACACTTTGTCTGATTTTAATTTACAGATGTGCCAACGTGGGTTCCTAGACATGGCTGTGTAAAGCTGGACAAGACCCCACAATTGTACAGTATTTCTATCTGACTATACACAGACATAAATTTCCAGAGTCTACTTAATATCAAAAAGTGGCAAACATATTAAAAACATTATTTTTGTATGATATCTTTGTTTTGGTACAATATACTTAGTGATAAATTTCAGTAGTTTGATGTTTGTTGGCAGGATTTGTGATTGAACTTAATACATCTCCCACTTTTGCTCTGGCCATCTTTGAATGGTGAACTTACTACCTCAGCTTCCTAAGCAGCTGGGACCACACACATGCACCACCACACCAAGCCCAATAATTCTCTCTTTAATAGTTCTTGTGCCTAATAACTGGCTAACAAAATTCCTGAAATTGTACAGCTTTAGTGACTGATCCAAACTACCTCAGCCATATCAGTGACTTAATTATCCCTCAGAAATCCTGAAAGCAATAAAGTGTAAGTGTAAGAGGTAAAATTTGTAAATGCTTCATTTAGAAGCAACTAAGCCTTTGATACTGTTGGGTGGTATGCTTTAGCACAGTTTTTATTTCATTCTTAGGGAGCATGACTGGGCTTATGTGCAGGGAAGGTATATAGAATGTGTGTAGAGCAGTCTAAAATGAATAACCTGAGTTCCTAAAAGAACACAATTTTCAAACTATCCAAAGCAAGGTTTTCAAAGACATTCATATCTTTCCTGACTTCACCATTTAGGGAGCTGTCCTTCTGGGCTTGTTTTTGTCACGTGTTATGTCAATCTGCTTTTCCTAAAACTTTTGTGTTCACGGCTGCACTCTTATAATCCCCCCTATACTGACTGGCTGTGGTTATTACCTTTCATATGGAAGCTCAGTGTTGAAAGCCGGTTATGAGTTTCTGTCCCTGTGGGTTGTATGATGAAGTTGAAGAGGTTGTCATCCAAAGCTGTATAATAGCCTCAGATGGGGAATACAGAGATGCCATGGATTATTGATGGAGTCATATCTGCAGTTCTGCTGACAAATTTGATGTCTCCTTCCCTAGGTTTCTAATATTAGGAAATTTCTCTGGTAGACTTCCATCCCATTGAGTCATTTGGAGTGGAGCTAAAGATTTCATTCTCAAGTTTTCATTGTGATAATGGAGAATGATTGGTTTTTATTTGGATAATGAGGAATTTATTTCCATATTAAGTCTATTATACATAATAGTCACAGAAGACTATGTAGGAAACAGTCATCATTAATCATTTTAATCAGAAGGATTTTTCCTGCTAACATAATTGTTTCATAAGTAATGCACATATTTTCCTAAATTGGTGATTATTTTTAAGCACTTAAAGCAGGTATCCAGAGGTAAATAGTAAAAAAAATATTTTTGTTTTGTTTTTAGATTGACTTAAATTGATGTATTGGTACAACTAAGTGACAGTTATAATTTAAAAGTATTTTCTATCTTGGAATAAATTCTTAATTTGTTTCTTAATACCAAACTCTGCCATGGCAAAATTATTGTGAGAAAAAAAAAAAACCAAAACTCTTTCTGACATTATAAAATGCTATTTTAAAAACCTAGTGCTAACATCTCCAAGGAAACTGAAACTCGTTCCACTTAGAATTTTCTTATGTTGCATGTTAATTCATTTTTATATTGCCATCATTATACCTTACCGCCTGCAAGATTAGAAATTATGATGTCACAAATAAGGAATCGAACCCCACGAGGAAGCCAGATAAACATGAGCTCAACAGTATGACGATGGTTGACTGAGGCAAATGTCTGCGTGGGAAATTTAGCAATTTTACTTATTTTTCCTTCTATCCACTCTACAGTTAGTCAGCTACTGGAAAAACAAGGTTGAAATGTGTCAGAAGATAGAGAGTTCAATATTGTCAGAGATGTATTTTCCTTCTCAGAAAGTGAAGCTCTTGTGGCAATGTAAGTTACATAATGATTCATTTTCTTCCTGTCTTCACTGCATCATTCCTTTCTATCCAACCACATTGTAGTTCTTATACACAGGCATTTCTAGAAACGAAACTGACTATATGAAACACATATCTTATTTGGTTAATTTATATGTACCCCCCCAAATTTCTTGGCAACATGTGTGTGAATATTCTTTTCCTGGGATTTCTGGTTTTAGAAGTTCATATGTCAGTGCCATAAAATCATCTTAAAACTGATGCTTTTTTTCCCATTGCACTGTAATGCTAGGCAAGCTGTCTACCACTGAGCTCCACCCCAACTCTCCATCAAGTTTCCTTACACCAGCACTTGTTATCTTTTGTCATTTTGATAATACCCATTTTTATAGGGGTGATGCAATATCTCATTGTGTTTTTGATTTGCATTTTCGTGGTGGTTAGCAATGTTGAATGTTTTTCATATGCTTGTTGGATATTTGTTGTTTGCTTTGAGAAATGTCTATTTAGGTCTACCATCCATTTTTTTTATTTCCTTTATTCATATGTGCAAACAATGATTGGGTCATTACCCTCCCCTTCCCCCACCCCCTCCCTTTCCATACACCCTCTCCCCCCCCCTCGCTTCCTGCAGATACTATTTTGCCCTTATCTCTAATTTTGTTGAAGAGAGAGTATAAACAGTAATAAGGAGGACCAGGGGTTTTTGCTAGTTGAGGTAAGGATAGCTATACAAGGAGATTCCTAGTTTTGTTTCCATGTACATATGAGGGAACCACTCTTTTTGGATAGTCTTAGTGAGAATGTATATTAACACAGTCATTGTGGGAAACAGTCTATAGGTTTCTCAATTAAAAACAGAATTGCCATGTAATAGAGCAATCCCACTACTGGGTATATATCCAAAGGAAATAAAATCAGTATATGAAAGAAAAAAAAAGTTTTCTTACAGTAACTGAAGATAAGGCCATGACGGAGTGTTAAATGTTCAATTGATAGTGAAGTCCAGTTACATTTAGCACCATAGCAAAGCTGCTTAAGTGTGGGGGAAAAAAATTAAACTCTGCTTAACAATTAGGGAAACTGGAGGCTTTAAAAACATTGTTTCTCATAGCTCAAATCTGGTTTCATTTTAGAAGGAAAATCAATAAGAGTCAGGCCACATGTGACATATATGTTTAGGTTCTTTTTGTAAAGTTTGTAAATTAGGCAGAGGAAAGAGCAAAGGGGAGTCATTGAATCAAAGATAACTACACTGATCCTTTTTATTAGTTGTTTTTACTATTTTTTTTTTGCATTAGGCAAGAATTTTCTTTTAAATATCTATAATGGAACTAAAGATAGGTATTGTGCTGGTGACCGAATAGCAGAAGAAGATTCTAGAGGAATGTTGGAGGCTGTGTATAATTCATATTTTGTCTACTTATGGAATGTTTGCACTGCTCTAACACACACAGAGAAATGCAAACTAGGAAGTTTCAGGATAAACACAGGATAGGTAGATAGCACGTAAGTTAAATAAGTGTCTTTTCCCTATGCATTTGACAACTAAGGTAAAAATTACTCAATTTGATTCATCACATGTATTGAATTGAATGTGTCTAAAGAATGACAGGTAATCCAAATGATGCAAAAATGAGAAATATAGTCATTTTTATCATCTACAACAGAGGACAAGTTTATATGTAGAGCAAATCTGTCCCTAAACTTCAATGTTGTTCCTTTTGTATGAAGGACACTAGATGTTTGTCAAATACTTGTACCATGGGTGTCAAAATACTTTGAAAATTATTATAGTTGGCTCTTTAATAACAACTGTTGAATTTGCTGATAGCTGGAAAAACAATAGAAAGTGCTTGGATAATTTACATATATATATATATATATATATATATATATATATATATATATACAATGTCAAAGCTGGAGAATGGATTAGGGTCAGTATTCTAAGGAATCTGAAATGTTTAAGTATATAAATTTAGGAATAAATCATTTAGAAATGAGGAATATATTTTATCTGTGCATTAAATTAATTTCTGAAATGGAAAACTTGGGTGAGCCTTAATTGAGATGCCTGTGTCAATCAGCTTAGAGCCACAGGAACAACTCACCACAAAATTTCAGTAGCTTAAGAGTCATGATCATGTGGACTGAAGGCTCACTGTGGTTTTTGTCCTGTATCTTACCAAGGTGGGAGACTGGGCCACTGACGGGAGCATGCTGTATCCTCTCAGAGGACACAGAGTCATTGGTAGGAGCAGCGACACCTGAAAGAACCACTTTTCACTTTACACTCATGTGTTACTACCCAAGGCAGGTCACACGACCGATTTTGATATTATTCGGGGAGGAGTGTCCTTCTTCCACAAGACTGGGCCCTGTGGAGATGCGTAGAAAAACTTCTTAAAAAAATATAATCTACATGCTACAAATAGTTCTTTTGCTTGCTATGCATTTGACTGATGAAAGGTGTCAAAGACCCATGGCTGCGCGGTGTGGAAAGACGCTCAGAGGTACAGCAGCAAACTCAAAAGGCACAGACTGTTTAGAGAGAAACATACATCCATAGGAGACAGCCTCCCTCCACCCCCAGATTCCTAGCTTGAAGTATTAACATTTTCAGATAGTCAAGCTACTCCTTCTCAAATGGTTCCATCTCTTTACTTAAAAGCCACGTGGACCAGGGAAGATGTGTGGTGTCTTGAGAGGTTGCAAAGGCACCACCAGACATATATACCCTGTAAGCCTGTAATTGTGGTGTTGAAGCAGGAAAGATTTTTTATTTCAACTCATTTGCATTTTTATATTTTCCAAATGACTACTAAGTTGTTAGCACATACATGAATGTTGATTTATATAGACCAAATGCTTAACACGCAAGCATTTATTTTGACTAAGGGTTGGCATCAGGACAGGGGTGGGTACTAAGGCTTAAGAAGACTTTGCTGAGAGAGCTTGGGAGCCTCTGCAGTGGGTTTTAACGATCCTTGAAAGGCTGTTTTTCCTTTGAAGATTTTTAGAGTCATATTTGTATTGTGTCCTGAAGTAGAAATCTCATTGACATGTCAAAGGTAGATGCACTTCTAATGGAGCTCTTCCTTCACAACGTGTTAGTTGTGATTTCTATAGAATATGAAACATGGTGGCTTTTCACCGATGCCTGAAAGATTTGCTTTTGATAATTATTTGGATTTTGGAATGTTTATATCTAACCATGTAGGCCAATCCTTACATTGTCTTATTCACACATGTTGATGAGTTATAACTGCCTAAGATTTGTTGATGAAATTATTGTTCCATGTCCCTTTTCCTTGATGAATAAAAATGCCATAGAGCTAGACTGGACATAGAATTTCCCATCAGTGCTCAGAAGTCTGCTTTAAAGGGTAAATGTAGAAGAGGCTCCAAAGAGCCCCGTTCCTGCAGGTGTACTCCACAGGCATATTGCTCCTCTTTTTTAGTATTAGTTCATCTAATTTACATTTATTTTAGCAACTTTAAGACTTGAAATACACACATGATGTTTAAGGACTGCCTGTGCAGTATATGAACAGAGTTTAAAGATTACACGATCAAGGCAATAATGGCTTACCAGTTGTTGAAGGTGTCCTTGCCACATTGCCATGCATATTGATTTCCAGTCATGTTTAAAATTTCTGACTCAGACTGCAAGAAAACAAGAGCACCCTATAGTTGAGGAGAGACACACAGTTTAACCACTTATAGTAAGAAAAGTTAAATAAATGAAAAACAACTTTGCTTTGAAAGAAATTTTAAGGGAAAAATTACTAAGAAGATGACACCATAGCTGGACATTGATAAAACCCAAAATCTATTGGGATGGCAATGAATAACAAGTGCTGGGTGAATAACCAAAGGTAGAATCAGCATTGGGACAAGAAAATACCATTCAGCTAGAACAGCAGAGAAACAGTCTCTCAAATTGGGAAAGATTAAGTCAAATGGACATGAAAGAAAAGAAAAAGGAACTCAGAAGTTTTGTGAGCAGGGAAGGAGTTTAAATGCTCTTTACTCAGATTTTGTCTTCAGTTGGTTTTTTTTTTTCATGTTGTAGTATAAAAGTCAAAAAGGCAAACACTTTTAACCTTTTCTAGTTGTCTTGGAAAGACAATAGAATAATCAATCAAAGTTTGGTATATTCTCATTTTTCACTTAGAAATTCTTTTGTGAACTAGGGTTGATCCCTAGACGTCTAAAGGTGAGCACCAACAATGTGCTAAGTTTTGTGAATCACATTAACTTTGGTTCTTGGTACATAGAAAAAGCAGAACAATAATCAGAACATGCATTACTTGCAGTATTATTCTCACTAAATTGTTTTGAAATCCTACTGTCAATATGGTCACTGAACAGTGAAAAAGTGTGATTAATATTATTTACAATTTGAATTTTTGAGCAGATTTTTAGATCATTTTCTATCATGTGTACCTTTGGTTCAACATTTTAAATGTCTTGAAACTATACAAATAAATTCAAATTCAAATGCCACATTGCAAATTGACTCACCTGCTTAAATCTGTCAGAGAGTGAAGGAAAGCCAGGTTTCTTCAGTTTATAGGGATGAATAGACTGGCTTGTAACCAGTTAAAAGTATATCAAGGACTGGTTCTTGGTGGATATGGTAAATACTCTTGTAATTTGGTTTGTAGCTATTGACAAATGGAAAATTTCTTGAAACTTTCATCATTAATACTGAATCAATATAACCAATACATACGAAACAAAATGCATAGGGAATAGCTCATGGGTGTTACGCTCGTGTTTGTAGATTCAGCTGCCCATATGAGTCAAGTGGAGAAGTTTTTATATCAATGATTAAGTTACATTTCTTATCGATTCCCCATTAAATCATATCTTTTTATTTCCCTCTCTATTGTCTTTCTTCTTCCTTTTTCTCCACGTCCTTTCCAATTTCTCAGTCCTTCTCTACTGTAATATAGTAGACCATTAAAAAGGCAGGATAAGTACATTTACGGCTGTCTCACTGCTGCCCGCGGGGTGCTATAAATGCACAAACTGGTTGTAATTGAGGCACATATTAACTTACCTTCTGTTGCACAGGAAGAACATAAGCAGGCTGTTAATGTGTACTGTGTTGAAATTTTTAACTTGGGGGATGAGAATTAGCTTGCAGCAGTAATTTGGTAAGCACCTGGGAAAATTGCAAGCTTCATTTCTTGCAACGTGGAATATGATTAAAAAGAGAATATATTATTATCATGGGCACCATTAAAAAATGTGTAGACAGCATTCTATGATGTTAAAATGGAAATTGGAAGTTGTATTCAAATGTTGGAGATGCTGCATGTTAATTACTGTCTACCACCGGGCACTGCAAGTGCAGTTCAATTATTTGCTTTGTCAAGCAATATTCTGATTAACGTGAACTTTAATTTTGTGCATCTAGTGTTTTTTATATTGTGATAAAACAGCGGAATGGTATGTTGTCCTTCCAAGAATGCTCTGAAATCACTAGAAATGTACTCAGTGTCACAGCAACTCACATTAAATCAGAGAGCAAACATTTTTCACATTTAGCGGTTTTCTTTTTAAATATTAGGTAGAGAGTCGTTTTTTCCCTCAGATTTGTCCGGCACTGTTGCATTATGCTGGGTGCTTTTGCTCTTCCTAGCACAGTCTTGAGGAAGACATAGTCGTGGCTATGTTTGATGTGAGGAAAAATAAATGATATGCAGCAAGTTCGTTCCAACTAATTCTTGGTGGAATCACGTTTAAATCAAAGATCACTTTTGTCCAAAACTGTATGAAATGCTGCCTTCCTAAAGTTTAAATCTCATATGCTAGCTTTGGGATTTTCAGTGAAGACTCTCAATAGTTCCTGTTTTATATTTTACAGCATGTCCCCAAAACCTGAGAAAATATAAACGATGTGTTACAAAAGCACAACTTACGGGCAACTTGGGAAGGGCATTTCGATGACTGTTTTAGTGGCTGGGACTGGTGACCTTTCATTTGCTGGTTACTCAGTTCTATTTATATGCTGTATTCAAACCTGTCAGAACATTTGACTGCTTGGCTTCTAATCCAAATTGGCTGTAAGAAATGATGATGTTCTGTGTTGTATTTACTTTAGGTAATTATTTCTGTTACAGAAAGTGATACAAACACGTATCTTCAAATTTAACTAGGATGTCCAACACAATCACAAAGTCTCTAGTAATTCTTTCAGAAGAAAATCTTATTTTTCGCTTCTACCAATTGACTGTCAAAACTGCTCGTTTGTAAAATAAAATATTGTATATGACTGACATTAAAAAAAGAAGCTAGGAGATTAGTTGTGCAAACAGACAAATCAATGACTCTTTGTGTAAAAGTATTATTGATACAAGATAAGTCAAAGCAAATGCTAATTGTTCATAAGGCAGGAACTCACTAACCCTGCCCAAGGGTCTGTATTAAAATTTAATAGAGAATTGGGTCATCAAGTAAAAAAGGGATTTAATTTGATTGTAGAAGGGTTCAGGAGGGTAAAGGGATAGCTGCTAAAGAGCAGAAGGGCTTAGTTCAATCAAGAAGGGGTGGTGCTTTCTATGAGATAGATGGAAAAGGTAGTGACTATTATTATACTAGATACAAGTAGGCATACACACATGTATCAATAACATGTCTTGGTTTCCTCTCTCTAGATACATTATTCTTTTTACATTTAACAATGTAATAAGAATTCACTTTGCTGTTAGTGTGTGTATTTACTTAAAATCATTGGTAGTGATGTCTTTCTAAAAACTAAGCCTTATAAATTTTAATACGATACAATATCTTCATTTTGGATAGCTTTCTGGATGCTATGTATATGACTTACTTAAAGGAATATACAGCAAATAAAGGTGTAATGAGAAAGCATAATATTTTTTAAGAAACCAAAATATAGAGATTGAAAGATTACCCATAAAAAAAATCAAGGTTTTTATATCTACTGCTAAGGATATTATCAAAAGTAACGTTGATCCTAGTTACCTAATCTTGCATAAAGTAAGTGCTTTAAATTTAAACAACTAAAATTTCACCTGTGTTATATGGATGATGCTATATCTGTACTTACATATACACACATTTACCTTAAGTATATTAGGAACTCAAGAGTAAAATTCAAATAGTAATGTCAAGAAAATATTCATTGGATGTCAAATTATACATAACAATTTTGGATTTCTTTAAAAATATACAATATTTTTCAGCAACATTGTAATTTGTCACTGGTAATTTGCAGTTTACCATGTGAATAATCCCAAATACTGAAATCATACTTCACGGGTCCCATGCATAATGAATGACTTACATAATCTGTGTTCTGTGTGTGGCTTATTGAAACACGAAAGCAATGTTAGGAATCTCTCTATATAGCTATCCTTAATTCAACTAGCAAAAATGCTTTGTCTTCCTTATTATGCTATGTCTTTTCTTCAACAAAATTAGTGATAAGGGCAGAACAGGACCTGCCTGGAACTGAGGGGGGGAAGGTGGTAAAGGATAGGGGAGGGGAGCAGGGTGGAGAAATGACCCAAACAAATGTATGCACATGTGAATAAATGAATAATAAAAAAAGAAAATGATTCTTTGTTTTGCATCTTGATAACTGGCCCTTTTTCTGGTATACATAATAGAAATGCCAGACAGATGACTTTTCTGACTATACAATAATTATTCAAATTAAACTAACCTGAAATGCAAAAATATTTTCTATATGTGCTAAGGTAGTAAATCAGAGAATCATTGGAAGATTCTTTAACATATATATGTACACGAATGGGTCACATATCTTAAAAACAAACCCTATCTCAAATGTGCTGTTAAGAATATAATATTCCAATCATATTTTCAGTGTGACATTAAGGATGTATTTCTAATATTCCACTCAAGAAAAGATGGAGTGCAAATTACCTCATCCTATTTTTTCCTACACCAATTAGTCATCCATCTTTATGGAAATGAACACCTGTACCACTCCAACTGACCTGAACGCACAGTATAAGCATGTTTGCCCTGTTTTTCATTAAGTTTGCTGTCTGTCTAGCTTATAATGACCCCAGGTTGGGAGAGGTAATTAAGTGATTTGGTTTAATAAAGACCTTCCTTTTTAGTTTCTGCTTACTAGTATTAGCCGAACAGCCCTCATGGGTTTGTAAAATGTAAAAAAGAAAAAAAATTATCTCACATTAGCAGTGGAAATAAATCACATCACAGAACTAAAAGTTGTCTCCCATGCTAGCCTCTTTAAACTCAATATAAAATGTACAATTATCTTATTTGTTTCTTTATATGCATAAATATTATGTCTCTCTAACAATATATGCACAGACTGTACATGCATTTCTTTCTTTGATGAAAAATATTTGTATGTGATTTGTGTTTATTTACTGATTATTAATTTTTTATGACTGTCAATCATGGTCTTTGTCACAAAATATTATAATGCTTACTTTGAAGACACGTGACACTGAAAAATATTAACAGAAGAGATGCATTAAGCAGAACCTTCAAAATAGATGATAAATTTCCTCTTTCTTCTTAATAAATATTGTTACTTTTAGCTTCTCTTTCCTTCACCCTGTGTTGGGAGACTACTTGATCTAATATAAGTTTAACAATACTTGTTCTATGACAACATCAGTAAAAGAATAAAAATGATTGTCAAACTTTATTAACTTCAAAAATACATACCTGATGGTACAAATGAGTTGATTAATAAACACAACACTTCCCATTTTTCTATTTTTCTTCATTGGTAATGAAAACACTTATTCCATTCCAAAATTATTTTATCTTCACTTAGTAGCACCTGATTTACATATTTATTTCAGGTTTGGGGAAAGTATTAGTGAATATTTTAGAAGAAGAGTCAATTAACTGAGTAATGACCACTCTCCTTCCATAGGTGAAAAATGAAAGTTTTTGTAAAAGTGCTTCTAGCATGCTGTGTTCCCAGGTATTCTTCTGTGATCAGTGTTCCATGGAAACTGCTAAGGTGAATATTAACAAGGCCCCACCCAGGCTGGCATGCTGCTTGCAGGTTGTACCGCCTGCACCCCTGCAGCTTCTCTAGAGAGGATTCCCCAGGGCCTCCAGAAGGAACCAACTCTGCTAACTTATCCATGAGAGACTTCTAGTTTTTTAGTGTCTTGTAATTTATTATGGAAATCCAAGGAAACTAACATAAATTTTGGTACAAATATGTGGAATACAGAGAACACAGTGTGCTGGGTTGAGTAGAGAGACATTACTCAAACCAAGTCCACCTGGAACTTTAGAATGTGAGCTCAGTTAGAAATACCATTCTTGAAGATGTAATTACTTAAGGTGAAGTCATACTAGATTGGATGGATCCTATATCCTTCTGAAAACAGTGAATACAAGAACACAAGCTGTGTGCTGGTGGCTGGAGCTTGTAATCTTCTTTACTTGGGAGGCTAAAATAGGGAGGATCACAGTTGAAGGCTAATTGGACAAATAGTAAAACTCCATCTCCAAAATAACCACAGCAAAATAGACTGGAGGTGTGGCTCAAGTGGCAGAGTACATCTGCTTTGTAAGTGCAAACTCTTGAGTTCAATCCCCAGTCTCATTCCTCCCCATCCCCCTGACCCCACCAAAAAATAGTCAATACACACAGTGAAAAAAAAATGCAATTCTTAACCTTAGAATAGACCACCTTGTCTTGAGGGCAGAGATTGGAATGATACATCCACAGTCCAAAGAAACCCAAGGATACCTGCTAATCCAAAAGAAGCCAAGAAAAAGGCAGGGTACTCAATCTCTCTCAAAGTGACTAAAAGAAAGCAACTCTGTCAACGATTTAATTTTAGTTTTTTGGGCTATGGAATTCTGAGAGAAGAAAGTGCTGTTGCTGTAATCTGCCAGGTTTGCACCAGTGTGCTATGGCAGCCTAGTGAACAAATGCATGGAGTTCTGGGTCATCAGTAGTTTTAAATGCAAGGCCTGAGATGTAAACCCTGATGACACCAGCCAGGAGGAAATGGATCCTAGGTTCTAGGTCAGAACTGGGCCCATGACAGTCTGAGCCCAGTACATTGTGTTCCACTCCATCACTCTGTGGGCTTAGCTGCAGGAACTGTCTGAACACTTCCCCAGACACAAGGAGCACCAAGCTCTTTGAGAAATGCATCTCCAGCTGGCTCTGCAAAGGTGTTGATGCTAGCTTCCTGGGGGCTGTTGTATGGCTTAAAAATGGATGCCACGAATTAGAAGACAATTTTGTTACTTATGGTCTTTCTAATATGAATAATTTCTTTTCATTTTTCTTCTTTCACTGAGACTAAAAAATGCAACTAAGTCTCAGTTTTAAATATTTATGAATCTTGTGAATACAAATACCATGGTTAGTTTTTGCACTTGATTTTCTAAAGTATGCATGTGAAAACCCATTTGTAAAGAACAGTTAATTTTGATAAAATGATGGCTGGCCAATAGATAGGAAAACAGCAAATTAAATAGAATCAAATGACAATGTTGATATATCAATTGGCTGTATAGAATTCTCATCCCGACTTTTTGGTAAATATTTTTAACAGAATTTTTGCTTTTGAATTTACCAATTACTTTTTATGGAATGGCTTTGACAGTGTTGTTGAGAACAAATATGCCTTACTTGTGCATACCCAGCAGAAAAATATTGCTGATTCCCTTGGATTTTTATCCTTTAGATAGTTTGATCTATTTTTAGTACTTTTATTAGTTCTGTCTAGAACATTTTTTCCCCAGGACATACAAATATTATGAAGCTGTGAGATTTTACTTGAGGGACACTTTTTTTTTTACTTCTAAAAATAAATCTTGACTTCAATCATTCAAATTTCCCAGTATCAATAAAACATGCAGTTGGTGCCTCTGTCAATAATTTAGGTATGAGGCTAGCTCTATTGGAATATTTCAGAGATTCTTTTCCCACCATAAAAATGAAATGACTTCCTTTAATTGAGTACAGTTTGATTTCCCATTTCATTATATCAAATTAAAAGTATTCACCATGTGTATATATTCCATTATTCACAACCTTGTGCTAATATGACTTGCAGTCTCATGCTTTTGATTTCAGACTCTTAATGATAATGTACACTTCTTATTTAGAGTCACATAGATGTGATTATGGTTAGTACACCTCTTTGAGATGAAAGGGGAAATTCCTACTTAGATCTGACCTATTGGGATTGATAAAATGTCAAATCTATTCTCAGTAAGTCTGCATTAATTTTTTCAGTGAATTTTTTTAAGATGCTTCTTGAAGTTTTATCCCAATATAACCAAGAAACTCTTCTTAGATTTAATTATCAGGACAAATAATCTCACTTTTTAAAACATTTAGTGCATGTATCTCATATATCCATTAGTTTATATCAAACTTACCCTCTGATATTAAATGACAGGATTGGTAGGTTTTTAGAGGAATTAAAATCTGTGGAAAATATAGACTCTCCTTGGTTCATCCTGCAGAATTCTCATTCTGTCTATTTTCATTGTTCTAGTTGAAGGAAAGGCATGAGAGTAAATTACAAAGGTAGTGAGTGGGTCAGGAGCTCCCCTTGGCCTCCATGTAGGTGGTCTGAGCAGTGTCCATGCTGAGCCTGTGATGGCAACTGGATACCATCCCATTGCTCAGGTCGTTGCACTGCCCTGGCTGGCACAGCTGATGGCACAGAGTGCAATACTCCCTCCTGGAGTGTGGAATGAGAAAATTTCCCACAGTGGTTTTCAAGGTCACATTCTGCACTTACACTCCTATGGTTGGTGCTCTGGCATTTGCACTCTATTTCATGCTTGTGTGTGTTCTGTCCATATGTTCCTGTGAGCTTTCTGATTATTCATTATATTGGTGCAGATTCACTTCTCTTGGATATTGACTTTATTACAGAAACAGAAGGAGGAAATTCTGCCTTCCTAGTACAAGAAAATGTATAGACCATGTATTTGATTTCCACTGGTGTGCAATAAATTTACTGGCTTAACACAAACCCAATTTATTATTACAATTCTGTGTGTGGGTCTTCCAAGGATTAAACCAAAGTGCCAGCCAACAGCAAGTTGGCTGTTCCTCATTTGGAAACTTGACTTAAAAAAAAAAAGCTATGCTCTGTCACTGGAGTCACTGGAGTGAGGTCCTCACCAGGTGGTTTTCTTCTAACATAGTAGCCAACTTCTTCAAGCCATCAGGAGAATCTTCATCTTGAGTTGGTTGAATGGAGCCTTTTGTATTTGAACACTGTAGTGAGTATTGCACCATATTCACAGGTCCAGCTCATACTCAGGTGGATAGGTCTTTTAGCTGTGTACCACATGTGGATGGGTCTCCAAGGTTATTTTAAAATTCTGCTTACCAAAGCTCTTCAGGCCTAAAATCAATAGCTTAGTAGTTATGTTTTTTTTCTGATTGGATGTTCAACTCATTCACTAAGGGTGCATTTATTGAGCACCTGCTTTGAGCCAGGTTCTTATGAAAGGAACAGAGAGACAAATATCCCAACTTTGTCAGTATGTCAAAGCTCTTAAACCAGCATCTATAATAGAGAAACTCAATGGTTAATTTGCCTCATAATGCATCTCTATTGAAGAAACAATGCATTAGCATTTGCCAATATATCCTGCCTAAAATAAACCGTCTTTGGTCTATTATGAAACACTTTGGGTTTTAAAGAGAAATCAGTTCTTGATCTTGGAAGTGCAAATTCCCCAAACAAAATGTTATGGAAAAATAATTAATTGGCAGCCAATGTCAAATTGAATTCTTAATGAGACAAATTATATTAGATAATCTCTGTTAGCCTTTTTGGCATACTTTTATGATCTTTTAATATTAATTTTTATTCATATATAAAATTTTCCTTTCATCTCTTCTCTGATGGATTAAACATCAATATTTTTTTAAAAGTTTGTAATAATAAGATTTTAAGTGTATTAATAAAAGTAATGTTTTTATATTTCCCATTTGAAATATTCTGTTAAGGTATTCCCATTAAGAAATATCCATTAATAAATTTTAAAATCTTGAAGAAATGGACAGATTTTTAGACAATTATGATCATCCAAAACTGAACCAAGAGGAAATTAATCACCTGAATAGATGTAAAACACAAAATGAAATTGAAGCAGCAATAAAGAGTCTCTCCAAAAAGAAAAGTCCAGGATCTGAGGGAAGTTCTGCTGAATTCTATCAAACATTTGAAGAAGAACTGATACCAACCCTCCTTAAACTGTTCCATGAAAAAGAAAGGGAAGGAAAACTGCCTAACACATTTTATGAAGCCAGTATCACACTTATCCCCAAAACAGTCAAAGACACCTCCAAAAAGGAGAACTGTAGGCCAATCTCCTTAATGGACATTGATGCAAAAATACTCAATAAAATAATGGCAAACCGAATCAAACAACACATCAAAAAGATTATTCACCACGACCAAGTAGGCTTCATCCCAGGAATGCAGGGATGGTTCATCATACGAAAATCAATAAATGTAATAAACCACATTAACAGAAGAAAAGACAAAAACCACTTGATCATCTCAATAGATGCAGAAAAAGCCTTTGATAAGATCCAACACCATTTCATGATAAAAGCTCTAAGAAAACTAGGAATATAAGGAAAGTACCTCAACATTATAAAAGCTATATATGACAAACCTACAGCCAACATTATACTTAACAGAGAAAAACTGAAACCATTCCCTCTAAAATCAGGAACCAGACAAGGATGCCCACTATCTCCACTCCTATTCAACATAGTACTGGAATTCCTAGCCAGAGCAATTAGGCAAGAAGAAGGAATAAAAGGAATGCAAATAGGTAAAGAAACTGTCAAAATATCCCTATTTGCAGATGATATGATCATATACCTTAAAGACCCCCCCAAAAAAATCTACCCAAAAACTCCTAGACACCATCAACAGCTATAGCAAGGTAGCAGGATATAAAATCAACATAGAAAAATCATTAGCATTTCTATACACTAATAATGAACAAACTGAGAAGGAATATATGAAAACAATTCCACTTACAGTAGCCTCAAAAAAAATCAAATACCTAGGGGTAAACCTAAGAAAGGATGTGAATGACCTCTACAAGGAAAACTATACACTTCTGAAGAAAGAGATTGAGGAAGACTATAGAAAGTGGAGAGATATCCTGTGCTCATGGATTGGTAGAATCAACATGGTAAAAATGTCTGTACTCCCAAAAGTAATCTACATGTTTAATGCAATTCCCATCAAAATTCCAATGACATTCATCAAAAAGATTGAAAAATCTACCCTAAAATTCATTTGGAAACACAAACAGCCAAGGCAATACTCAGCACAAAGAGCAATGCTGGAGGTATCACAATACCTGTCTTCAAACTATATTACAAAGCAATAGCAATAAAAACAGCATTGTACTGACGTGAAAACCAGTGGAACAGAATAGAGGACCCAGATATGAAGCCACACAACTATAACCAACTTATTTTTGACAAAGGCGCTAAAAATACATGATGGAGAAAAGACAGCCTCTTCAACAAAAACTGCTGGGAAAACTGGTTGGCAGTTTGCAAAAAACTGAAACTAGATCTATGTCTATCACCCTGTATTAGTAATAATTCAAAATGGATCAAGGACCTTAATATCAGAACCCAAACTCTAAAGTTGATACAGGAAAGAGTAGGAAACACTTTGGAAGTAATAGGTATAGGCAAGGACTTTCTCAAAGGAACCCCAGCAGCTCAGCAACTAAGAGATAGCATAGATAAATGGGACCTCATAAAACTAAAAAGCTTCTGCTCAACAGAAGAAATGGTCTCTAAACTGACGAGACCACCCACAGAGTGGGAGAAAATATTTGCCAGCTATACATCAGATAAGGGACTGATAACCAGAATATACAGGGAACTTAAAAAACTAAACTCTCCTAAAATCAATGAACCAGTAAAGAAATGGACAACTGAACTAAACAGAACTTTCTCAAAAGAAGAAATTCAAATGTCCAAAAAACATGAAAAAATGCTCACCATCTCTGGCCATAAAGGAAATGCAAATTAAAACCACATTAAGATTCCACCTCACCCCTGTTAGAATAGCCATCATTAGAAACACCACCAACAACAGGTGTTGGCAAGGATGTGGGGAAAATGGAACCCTTATACACTGCTGGTGGGAATGCAAAATAGTACAACCACTCTGAAAAAAATTTGGAGACTTCTTAAAAATCTAAACATAGATTTGACATATGATCCAGCAATCCCACTCCTGGGGATATACCCAAAGGAATGCAACACAGGTCATTCCAGAGGCACCTGCACACCCATGTTTATTGCAGCACTATTCACAATAGCCAAGTTATGGAAACAGCCAAGATGCCCCACTACTGACGAATGGATTAAGAAAATGTGGTATTTATACACAATGGAATTCTACTCAGCCATGAAGAAGAATGAAATTTTGTCATTCGCAAGTAAATGGATAGAGCTGGAGAATATCATCCTGAGTGAGGTTAGCCTGGCCCAAAAGACCAAAAATCATATGTTCTCCCTCATATGTGGACTTTAGATCAAGGACAAACAGCAAGGGGATTGGACTTTGGTCACATGATAAGGTGAGAGCACACAAGGGAGATGTGAGGATAGGTAAGAAACCCAAAAAAACAAGATAGCACTTGATGTCCTCAGTGCAAAGGAACTAATGCAGAAACTTTAAAGTGAAAGAGGCCAATAGAAGAAGGGGACCAGGAACTAGAGAAAAGATTAGTTCGAGAAGAATCAACTTAGAATGTAACACATATATACATGAAAGCAATGTGAGGAATTTCCCAGTATAGCTATCCTTATCTCAACTAGCAAAAACCCTTGTTCCTTCCTATTATTGCTTATACTCTCTCTTAACAAAAGTAGAGATAAGGGCAAAACAGTTCTGCCTGGAAGTGGTGGGTGGGTGGGAGAGAGAAGGGGTGGGGAGAAAGGGAGGGGTGGAGGGAAGGGGGGAGAAATGAGCCAAACATTATATGCACATATGAATAAAAGAAATTAAAAAAAAAGAAATTTTCATTAATGTGATTCTTTTCCATTTTTAATTATTATTGAACTATGACAACAAAAGCTAACACAAAGAATTCATTCTCATATAGAAAGTACATCAAATTATATTCACATTCTTTACTTCCTCCTTTTATCCTCCTTCTTCTATTAGTATCCTCCCCTCAGCGTGACCTGTTTTTCATTCTTGCCCTTCTTTGCTTAGGTGTCTGTTCATTGTTCAGAGGGATTTTTGCCTTGATATCATACCTGTACAACTATTGTGCTTGTCAAACTAACCACCTTCCACTGTACTTTCTCATCCTTTTCTTCCTAACCTGTGTTATTTAACAATTTTCAGTGTGCTTTGTTGTATCTTTCCACTCTGTTAATTATGAAGACTTTATAATACTGAAAAGAACAGAATGGCTGGTTTACTGAAGTAAAGCAGAATATTTCACCTTGATTTTTAGTTATGATCTAAAAAATTTTGAAGAGCATTTCCCAAATTTCCAAAATATCTACTTAACAAGATATTGCTTGAGCATAGAGTTTGGCCATTAAAAATAGCATTTATAAAGATTATTCTAAAAATTTTCATTCAATAATTCAATTATTTTTTATCAGGCCAGGCTCAATCAGAGAAGCAAACTGTAAAACCACACAATTACTATAGGAACTTGGCCTTTTGCAATTTTTGGAAGGTTGCAAAATAGGCTAAGACTGTGGTGGTCTTTATGTATGACACTGGTTAATGAAGTATACAAGACAGACATTGGGGAAAGTAGAGGAATGTATAATGGGAGGAAGTAATAATCTAGGACCCAGAATCATGAAACAGGTCCTTGATGACACTCTGAACTCCAGGTCTATCATTGACCATGGTGACATAAAAACCCTGCAGAAGCCAGACTGTTCATGTCAAAGCTAAACACACAGTTGGCTGAGAGTCAGGGCAAATGAGTGAGGCCAGTGGAAGATAATGCAGGTGAAGGTGCCAACATGACTTACACTGCTGAAGTAAGTCAGGGGTCAGTGGCAACTTTCTGTGTGACCTATAGAAAGTCTGTTGTTTCGCCTTTCCTTCTGGTATATTCTAAGAATCTCTTAACCAGAAGCATGTGGGAAAGATGAATCTGAAAGCTTTTAGACCATGTGGACATTTATACCATTACTACTGTTCACTGTGCATCGTTGGTACTCATCAGATTCCCTTAATCTTAACTGGTTCCCCAAATAAAGACAGTATCAAAGTCACACTCCCAACTGACACAATACAAGTACCCCAGATACAATAGTGGGCATTTTATCCCTTCACCTATGAAAGGTCCTTGAGAATGGTCATTTTTCTCCTAGCAGTTTTATATTCCCTGTTTGAAATCCTATAGCTTAAATACTAATATATAAAGTTAATTACCATTAACACATCTTATGTGAGATGATAAGGGAATGAAAGAGGGAAGAAAAATTAGTTACAATGCATATTCAAACATATTCAAAATGAAGAGATATTCTTAGGTATTGTCTTTGTTTCTTACTAATTTCTTCTTTTCCTCACTTTCCCCTCAACAGGTACTTTAGCTGGTTCCTTGCTTGGTGGGGTGACTCAAATCTTTGTTTGATGAGGGCCATTCCTGCCTTGCTTGAAATGAGTTGTTATAGATTTCTAGAGACTTGAATTATAGTACATTTGAGTAGGATGTACCCTTGGATCACCTGTATTCCAGAAATACTCCTACTTCATTGTGTAAGAAATATTGACTCTCTCTGGGCAGCAAGCTCCCTTTTAGATGTTGATGCAATACCTCCAGAAAGTCAATGACTATCTCAAGGAACCATTGTGGTGTCCTTTGATGGGTTATTCTTTCCTTTAAAGCTAAAACCTTCAACCACCACAGTCTAAACACATGGAGATTCTTAACACAAACGGCAGATTTGTTAGAAGTACTGTGTGCAAGGAAGGCACACCTGTATCCATAGCATTTATCCCAGAATGAACGGAATGTTGCCTAATCCAAATGGAAGCAACCCAAAGTGATCCACCTGCCAGCACGCCGCTGGCTGGTTCTGCTAGAGAAGTGCCAAGGCAGGGACTGAATGTTGGTCTCTTGTATTTGCAGACTTGGAACTCTGTAGGGATTAGTCAGATTAGCCTTGGAAGTCTGTAGCTGAGACCATGCCTAAACTCTGCCACCATGGCCACTGGAATCTGGAGCTCACTGGCAGTGATTTGAATGGCCAAGACTGACCCACAGAATGGGTGATTGACATCTCCTCTAATGAGGCCACCTCTGTAGTCATTCACATGCAACACAACACTTTTATATTTTTCCTCATTAAAAAGTAATTCACATACTTCTTCAGACCTCCTTGCCGTCAATTTTTGACAAGATAGATTTGCCATTTTATGACAATTTTTGTACAAAACAAGTACAAAGACAACAGTTTCCATATGCCTCCTACATCCAAATTTCTTTATTTTTAGTACTTTAGAACTTTTATAACAATATTTGTTATAGCTCTTGAGCCAATATGGATATATTATTAATCAAACCTCATACATTATTTAGATTTCCTTGGTTTTGAACTTAAAATTCCTTTAATGTTTCAGGTCCCACCCAGGACAGCACATTGCATTTACTTGTCACATCTACCAGGCTGGGACCTCTTGGCTGCAACAATTTTTTCCCCAACATATTCTATTTTTAAAGTTTATGAAACACTATTCAGATATTTATAAAATGTTGCTCAGGTGGGATTTCTCTTGTGTGCTCATTATTAGACTGGGGGTTGGGAGGCTTGCAGAGGTAAAGCGCTGTTATGACCATATGTATCAAGGGTAATATACAATCACCATGACTTATTTTTGTTGGTGCTAACCTTGATGGCCTGCATGAGGTGGTATTTATCATGTCTGTACCTTGTGAAGCTATTTTCCCCACTTTTTCCTACTGTACTCTTAGAAAAAAAGTCACTATGACATCTCATTGAAAAAGAGTGAGAAGCTATGTTCCATCTACTCAAAAGGGGACGATCATGTAAACTGTTAGAATTCTTCTGTATGAGGTATGTGCCCATTCTCTTTGTTATGTATTTATTTACTCTATTATATATTTATCACAATATGGACTCATGGATATTTATATTTAAGATACTTATCTTATTTAAGATACTTATGTTAAAGATGATGTATATAGTATTTACCTTGTTCTTTGGGTTATAATCTGATAGTACTCTATTTTGTTGCTGAAATTGCTCCAACTTTGGCCATTGTATCTCTCTGACAAACTTCAACTCTTATATGTGTGTGTTCCATTTTTCTTTTCGTGTGAGCCTTTAATTAACTTCAGTTGCAGGCTCATGTTGTGTATTTCCTATCACAGTCCTACAACTAGCCCTTTCTCCAAGGATCCCTGACCCCTTTTACTGAAGGATTACATTGGAAGATAAGGATTGGGTGTGAAGTGTGCTCAACACTTTATCAATTTTTTATTATTCTCAGCTGAGAAAGCAAGGGAATACATGTGTGTATACTAATGTGGAAACATAGACATCTCTAAATATTTCTGTATATCCATCTGTATTTAAATTAATCTATCTATGAGCTGATACTGACAGTTTCAAATGTAATACATTACCCCTGAATGATCCTAGGTTAGCTCCTTGTTTATCTTTCACTTTCCACTTCAACAGTGGGATGCCTGGCTCCCACCATCAACCATCCACTTACCTAAGTGTTCCATTCCAGTACATGTGTAAAGAAACATCAGAATTTTTAGCATATACCCCAAATGAAGGAGAGAAAACTTTTCCAAATAGAGTATATTTCTTATGAATATCTCCTTTTCTGTTAGTTACAGACTCCACTCATTTTCAAGGTTATTTGGTTTTCCTTTTCTCCTCCTACTCCCTTTAGTGGAGCTATTTCATCCATTACAATACAGTTAGATTGTTTTGTTACATTCTGCATTCCATCCCAGATACCCTGACTTCTTTCCTCAGTGCCTTTCACATCCCCACTTCAGTCCCCACCTCAATTTTCTGGATAACACTGATCTGCTTACTGTCACTATAGTTTTGCTACTGCAGAAGGTCATGTAAATGGAACTAAGCAGACATTGTAGACTGACTTCTTTCACTTCACAACATGCATTCAAGATAATTCATGGCTTGATGGATCATTTCCTTTTACTGATGCATCATTTAGTTTGTTTATTCATTCATATGATAAAGGATATCTTAGTTGCTTCAAAGTTTTCGCAATCATGAATAAAACTGCAACAAATGTTTCTAAGCAGTTGTTGATGTGGACAGAAGTTTTATACTTAGTCAGGTAAATACCTAATAGCACGTTTTCTGGATCATATGGAAGGACTTCGTCTAAACTTGTAAAAACTCTCCCAAAGTGGCCATGCCATTCTGCAACCTCACTCACAAGGAGCTGAACTTCCTATTGCTCCACATCCTCACCAGCAAATGCATTGGCATTTACAAATTTTACCTAATGTAATAGGCGTGCAGAGATAGTCACCTATTTCTCAATTCAAGTTTCAAGCCACTTCCAAGTCCTTGAATCATTTTTTAGTTAAACTACTAGTGACAAATCATTAACTAATGTTGACTCTTCCTTCTGACCACCTCTCTTTCCAGACAAGGATAATGGTGCCCTGCTCACCAGGACTTTCCTTTCCCACCACATATTGAGGGCCATTCCAACATGAGCCTGTCCACTTTCATGTGGTGCTTGCTTATCACGTAGAATCACCTGTAAACCAAGCTCCAATGTTTTTTCCCTTCCATTATTTTATCTATTTCATCATCCTATGATGCTGTACATAAGTGATTTATGAGATGTAATTTATCTGGAATAAGCATGTGGACATCTGGGTGGCTTCCTCATGCAACCTATTTTCACTTCAGGTATGATTTTCCCTGATTTTATATATGTCATTTCCATTTCATGATTGAGTACTTCTGTGCATGCTCGATTCAATGACCTGGTACATCCGACAATATGCAGCTTATGACAGATGGCTCTGAGCACAGAGTAACTCAGTGTTATAGCCTTCCTTAAGGCTCAAAAGCAAGCCAAAAAATGTTTCCCGTAAGGATAGAGTATCCAAAGATGATTCAGCAATTTTGTTCAAAATCCTGAGTGCTGTGATCCACTTATAGGGCCCTACCAAGGGTGTAAACTTTATCCACAAACATCAATTCAAACACGGTCGAATCTATCAGGTCACAGCTGAAAGGCCAGTGCAGTTTCTAAGGCAGTCTGGACTGTTGTAGAGCTTTCTCTTGCGCTAAACCCTTCTAAAAAGACTTTTGCGTTGTATGGTTCAGAGTAACAGTCCCAATGAAGTGTTTGTTGCCTTGAAAATTATGATGAATTTTATTCTGTATCTTTTTCTTTCGTTACGTATTGTCTTTGTAGGAAGAGAGCTGAAATTCAACAGCTTGTCCTTTACCCTGGAAGGAATATGTTGAAATGACCATGATAACTGAACCTTAGAAATGTCAGCCAAATTTCAGACCCTGGAGTTTTTGTGAGTTGTATCTCTTATCTCTGGCATGACAATTTTAATGGGTCCACAGTAATTGCTGTTTCCTATTTATCAGATCCAATTATCATTATATCATCCAGATAATAGACCAGGGTCATATACTGTGAAAGAGGAAGGTGACTTATTGCCCAGAGACCAAGGTTATCAGTCAGAGTTTGAGAGCTGCTATATTCCTGGGAGGGGACAGTGAAATGAATACTTACAATTAACAATGGAAAGCTCACTCCTTCTGATTGGCTTTACTAAAGCTCATGCTGAAATGGCCCCAATGTACAGTAGGAAGGAAAGTCCTTCTGGTGGGCAGGGCACTCTTTTCCTTGCCTTGAAAGAGTTATGGCCAGAGGTAAGAGTAAACATTATTTAATGCTCTGTCACTAGTGGTTTAAATAGCAAATGATTCACGTATAAATAAAAAAAATCATTCATTAAGCCAATAACTGCTTACGAGGTACTGAGGATGAGTTGATTTACACAAACAACAGAACTACATCTGATCCAGCGGCTGTAATTGGAGCTACCACCTGAATGAGTTTAGATGTCCACTGGCCCACTGTCATTCTCCAACACCCATCTGTCCTTTTATAGGCCAGAGGCAGGATGAACAGGGAAAGAATGGAAACCATCTCCTTTTGAACTTTATGGTTTATTCTAGTGACATTAGTTTCTTCAATCCCTGCAGGAATGTGGCTTTGCCTTAACTTCTGTGGTTAGCTATCGTTTTAGTGGCTTTCAATTACCTTTTCTACCATAACATCTCTCAATCCATAAATCATGAGACCAATGTGGGGATCCTGCCAGTTGCTCAGTTTGCCTCTTCCAACTCTATATTCTGAACTGGAGATTTAACTACAGGATGTCTTTAGGGACTCCCTGGATTCACTGTGCGATGGACTTGAGTTAAAATTCCATTAATAATTTATCTCTGTAATTCTCCACTTTGACTGGAAGATCATGGTGACCTTTTGTGTCTCTAGGAATTAGAGTTACTTCGGAATCTGTATCTATTAGTTTCTGAAATTTCTGATTACTTCCCCTTCTCCAATTCATTGTCCCTCTGAAAAGTAGCAGCAGTTCCCTTTAGGAAAGACTGGAGAAAAAATGAACACTGACTTAAGCATTTTAGCAGGGTAAAAGTAACTTTCATTCACAGGATTGTAGATCTTGGAACTGACTCATGTCTGGAGTTGATTCAAGAGTGGTAACTCTCAGGGTTAATTATTCTCTTTGTGCAGTGATACCTACTGTCCAGACCTTGATGACTATCACTCATCTCTTCAGTGAAGACATTACTTGGCTGCCTATCTATTTCATTTTTAGTAAAACTCTAATCAGATAACCAATACCAAAGATTTCTGCATGTCAGACTCTTCTTGTGGCATATTGTGTGTGTGTGTGTGTGTGTGTGTGTGTGTGTGTGTGTGTGTGTTCTGGGAATAGAACCGGGACTTTGCATGTGCTATGCAAGTGCTTTACCAGTGAGCTACATCCCCTGCCCTTTTTTGATTGCTTTTTAATTATGCTATCTATAACTGTCACAATGCCTGTGCTCTCTGTGACAGGTTCACAACTTGGCACCTGACATCATGGGATCCCATCAGCACTGTCTTACTTAAAGATATATGTTAATTGGTATCAATTCCCATTGTTATTTCTGACCTATACAGAAGAGCAACTACAGAGCTCCTAAGTGAAGCCAGGTGTCTCCTTAAAATGTATGTTTCACTGCTGTGGTAAAGCCATACCCACAAGACTCTGCCATATACATATAATAAATCCATTCCATTATTCCAACCTCTGTAGTCTTCAGATTCCTTCCTCTTGAGTGTTCCAAGAAAGTTGTCATTTCAACTGCATTTGGTATAGGGCATCTCTGGGTTCACATTCTTGGTCCTTTAGCTGAGACATGCATCCAGAATCTTTCCTTAGTGTGCTCATATTTTTAAAAAACGACCTGATCAAGCTTAGATTTCTCCACTTTGATCTCATACTTTTAAGTTCCTTTTTCATGTATACTTCCTATGTATTTCTTAAGTACAAATTGGCAAAATTATGTAATCCTTTTGGAGTGCATTAAGCTAAGTGGTCATATTTTGTTCCTCCTGCTTTTATTGCTGTTGGAACTTGAGTCAATTGAAATGTCCAGAAGTGAGGAGAGGTGATGAGTGTAGTTCCTGAGGCAGATCCATGGTGTCTTGCACAGCCTTTGTCCCACACTGGCAGTGTGGCCTTTGTCCCACACTGGCATGGAGAGTCAGCAATTCATCCCCAAAGTTTGTGATCTACAAAACTATGGCTGCTGCTTTTCCACCTGCCAAATGTCATACACGATTCTTGCTTGTGACTCACTGACTGGAAAACACAAGAGAGGACATGTGAGCTATGAGGTAGTCTAGCCAAGAGTCCACACCATACACATGTCCTATTTTTCATTCAATGGGCTAGTCTTTCAATTGCTTTTATTTTCATTACTGTTTTTATGCAATGTAGTCAAATGAAAAACTTCTCTAACTCATGGGAAAATATTGGGGAAATACAAGTTAGTAGATACTCTACAAAATAACTGACTGGAAGTCTTCCAGATTATCACAGTCATGAGAAATAAGGAATGCTGCAGCTATCAAGGTTTAGATGAAACCAAGAAGACAGCAACTCCATGCACTGTTGGGTGCTGTATGTGCTCAGTCAAGAAAAATGCATGACTGGGAAACTGGTGGAACCTAAATAAGGTTTGTAGTTTTTTTTTTAACAGTTTTGTACTGTGCTAAGGTAGTGGTTTTCCTAAAGGCACCATACTGTACGGTGTACAGTGCCAGGCAGCAAAGGAATCTCTACAAATCTAAATGTAGAATGACTTTAAATTAAAATTAAGAAACAAACTTTTCTTTTAAAAATAACTATCTTCTTCTCCCTCAATACCCAGGTTGATTTTTGAAAATAACCACTATATAAATAACTTTTTCAAAATTTGAGTTTAAGTGCTCATTAATTGTAATGAAAAACATACATAACCTTTATTTCTATAGAAATTCAATAGTTAGATAGTTATATACATGCTCCACTATGGCAGATGAAGAATTTACATGTAATATTTGACATCCCTCTTTTCTCTGTCTTCTGATATTCATGAGTAATATTATTTTACATGGTTAAATGTTATAATATTGATATCCCATTTTCAAATATAACAAAATTTTCCTAATTATGCATTTAAAAATTTCAAAGATATACCATAATGGATTGTGCATGTTATTTTCATTTTCTCATAAGATTTGCATATGTACATGTTTTTTACCCTAACACTGTAGTAGATTGATTGCAAAGCCTAGGATTTATAATCCAATGATAATAAATATTTGCTGCCTGAAAAATATCCTAAATATCAGATCTATTTTGAATATTTTTAGTTCTGTTTCCTTTTGTAGACAATGACACCATTTCCTATGTCTCTTGTCATATCATTCTTACATGGATTTTTATTTTATAGAAAAATCTCAGAATTTAGTAATTCTTACTATCAAATTATTTTCCCCCAAACTTTGAGGTTTATAAGCCCTTGTTTTACTGATGAATAGTGTAAAATCTTGTTGCTAATCATCTTTTTACAACACAGAACCATGAAGAATTTTACAGTTTCTTTTTTCTCTGCCTTGGTGGTATTAGGGCTTAAACTCAGGGCCTTGTGCTTGCCAGGCAGTCACTCTACCACTTGAGCCACACCTTCAGCTTGTCACAAGGAATTGTATACAAGACTTTTCACACCCAATTTAATATCACACGGGAAGTACAATACACGAGTTTTTGCTTGTTTTAGATCATTTTGCCCTGTTGTACTTCATCATTCCATTGATTTTTATGCTCTTGTCCATTTCAGTTTTCTTGTTATATTATTATTGCTAATTAATTATTTCCTCTCTATATTTTCCTTCATGTACCTAAAACTTTCTTTTCTTTATCTTAAAAAATTCTTTTTAAATGTATGTTTTGGAGTCTTCCCAACTTTTATTTCTAGATCAGTATGTTGAACTTTAGTCACTTCTGTTATTATTCAGTCTTACCATTGGAATTTTCATGTTGCTAAGTGTCAATTAGTACCCAGCAACCCTCATGCTCTCATACTCTTCCCTTTTGGCATGTTTTTTCTGAGGATACTACATAAAAGTGTTCAGAGCTCTTTCCTCATTTCTTTAAGTTGCTCTACTTTCTCAAGTGTCAGTTTTTCTCATATTTTCTTATCTACAGGAATTTTGACAATTCTTTCTTTGAGTTTTCTTAAAATGTAAGCCAATCTGTGGGTTTATTAATTCACGTTTAGTAAATGAAAGATTCAAATTGGATCATGGTTTATTCTTCTGCAACTGTATATGTCTATATGTCTGTGTCCCCAAAATATTTCTCTTTCAAACCAAGAGAGTTGAATATTAGAGTAATGGGGTAACTCATAGAGAGGATTCATTTAGGTGAAACAGTGTGAAGTAGGAAGGTAGTTGTGGGATTTAGTCCCTGACTCCAATCAACTATCAAAGAATGGACCATTTTTATTATGTGTAGATGAGGTTGGAGCACTTCTTTCTTTGAAAGAGCTACATTTTCTTTCATCCTCATAATGCACAGATAAAAATCAAAAGTAATCTCAAACTTGATTTTGCTCTTTTTGAACTATATCGTAATGAGACAATTTGCCAATGCAAGTTTTTGAACATTTGGCATACATGTGAAAGAAGTAATATGACAAGTTCACCCATTCTGAAGGTGACTCTTCAGTTGACAACTTCCTCACCACTTTATTTATTTTTTTTTAATTCTAAAGAAAATTTAGTGCTTTCATCAGGCTACTCATTTTGTCACATTTTTCCTGTTGTTTTCCAATAAATTTTCCATAACTGAAATCAGCTTTATTGCCTCTTTCTGATACTATTCCTTTTTATAATTTCATTACTGTTTATTTTTGCAATACACATTTTTTTTTTTGGTGCAGTGAGGACTGGTCGGGTATAGTCAGCCCTTAGAAAAAATGAATACTTGCATTTGTATTTGAAAGAGAGAGGTGATGACTAATTTGTATTTATGTCAAAATAGTAATTATATTTAAACTATTCAGTGGTCATTATAAACAAGAATCAAACCTATTTCACATGGCTATGGGAGCTCAACATTTCATGAGACAATTCACATTGAGATGGGGACAGTCATATATATATATATGTATATGGGCTAGGTGTCTAATTAGAGGATTTGAAAATGGTTAAGTAGGTGTATAGCAATCAAGAGTCAGGCATCTAGTTTCAATAAATCATTGACTGAAATGCATTGACTATAGGTTTATACTGTGTTCAGTGAGTGTATGGTTGAATTCAGGGATTTAGTAGAAGTGATTGAGTAGAAGTTAATACTCTCTGATACTCTCTAGTAGGCTGCAATTCAGTAGTTTCTGCTCTTTGGTTTTTACGAGTCCAAATATACCCAAGTATCTGTGGATGTTTGTTCAGAAGTCTCTATGGTACATGAGATGAGCACTGATGGAAGAGTCCCAGGCAGTAAGCCGATCAAGTTCACTATCAAACCCTGATAGTGCTTGTTTCAGGGACACTAGGTAGCCCTGCTACTTGGGCTGACTACTATGAAGTGAGTTTAATCTAACTTGCTAACCCACAAACCTGGGCATATTTACATGGATCTCCTCTTAGTAGAGGTGAAATTTATGAAAAGTAGCTGGACAAGTTCTGAAAGAATGAGTGAGTTGTGAGGTGATGATCTCCCTCTTCTCTCACTCCCTGATCACCACATTCAATTCCTTAAGAGAGAGGCAGTGAGGAAAAGACAAGTGGAGCAGGGTTTGCATATGTTTGCATGATGGACTCTAAAGTGCACTGTGGCAGCTCTCCTTAAGCATCTCTGAAGGATAGACTTTACTTATCTATCATTATTTATCCAATGACAGTTTAGATGGTTTAGTAGAACACTTATTTGTCACACAGTTTCTGAGGGTCAGGAATCAGGGCAGGCTAAGCTGTTCTTCTGTCCAGGGTCTCACAAGGCTGACATTAAAGCATCAGTCACTCTGCGTTCACATCTGAAGGCTTGATTAGGGAGAACTTGATCATTTGATTCCAAGATGCTCAGGTCATTGTCAGAATTAGGCTCCCTACAGTGCCACCTGAAGGATCACAATCCTCGACCCTTGAGTGTCACCAGAGAAGTTCACATCACAGCATTTCCTCCTTCATGTCCAGAAGGAGAGATTCAGTCAAGGTTGCCAAAGCACTGGCCATATGGCATAATGTATTGTGTTAGTGGTATCTTCTAATATGCGGCATGCTGTATTGCTTGGGAGCAAATCACAGACTCTCTCACACTCAGGACGATGGGTTAAGAAGGGTGTGACTCAAGGGGATTACCTTAGGAAACGTCCACCTCACATACTTGCAGCAAACTCCTTCCAGTGGGCAAACATTCAAACAGTACTTATGGGACGCCTACTTTCCATAGCATGAGGCATGGTCAGAGGTAAGGATTACCATTGGATCACAGATTGTGTGACAAAGCTTGGGTGGATGGAGAAGACCTTGAAATGAGACTGATTACAAGGTGGTTTAGTTAAGGGGCATTAATGTCTCAGGAGTGTAGAAACACTTGTCTTCCATCTGAAACTAACAAGAAAGTGCACTGCAGGTGAGATTTGTAATAATCAGGTGGACAAGATGCATTCTATGACTATGATTTAGCATCTTTGCTTATTCAAGTGTTCACAGTGGGTTTATGGACAAAGTTGTCATGGTGCCTGAAGTGAATGTTTAGCATTTACACCACTGCATGGACTTCCTGTTCCTAAAGCTTGTCTAAAAACTCCTGGTGCTGAGTGCCCACATGCCAGTGGAAGAGAATTTTCTGAGTCTGCTATGATCCCATGCCTTTCAGCTGGCGGGCTGACCATGTTAGAGTGGTTCTATCCACAGTACAGTGTGATGCTTCTTCTCTGTGATAGACATTTATTCTGCATATGGATTTGTCTTCTCTGCCCACTAGGATCATTTTCATTAGGTAATTAATTAGTATGTTGGCTTTCAATGGAAGCTGACATTGAATATGTTTCCTATGGGCAAGGTCATGTACTTTGCAATCCACTCTAGTCTGAGGGGAGTGTCCATCCAGTTCTTAGCCCATTAGTAGGTGATCAATAAATATTTCTTGAAAGAGTAGATACATAAAGTGCATTAAGATGTCCTAGAATAGAAGTAGGTGGGGAAGAGAAAAGGAATACAAAGTTAGGGACTCATAAAATGGATCCCAAAATGAGACTAATATAAAAATCAATCCTTAAAAACCTTTCACATTTGCTGAGAGTGGGCCACAAAGTTGACTTTAAGCCTTCTAGAAGCCAATGTGGAGAAGGAAGTGGTATCCATCATACAGGTCTCTGTGCCTACAAAGCAGAGGGTCCTCAGCTATTCCTGATTGGGAAACATCTGATTTCACAATATCCCTGATAAGGGCCTTAATGTCTTAGCACCTTTCCATCAAAAGACAAGAAAACATTTCCTTAGAAGACCGCATACATTTCACAATGTTTTATGAAATTAAATGTATGTTTTGGAGCATTTCTCAATGCTGTAGCATATTTAATCTAATCAAGTAAAATATTGTAGATTTTTTTTTAGCTTTCCAGTTTTGTTAATTCAATATTTCCCTAATAAAATTGATTTCAATATGTAAAACAAATACATTTTGGTTAAATGAGGTGTATCAGTATTTACTAATTATTTCCTTTGCAACTCTGTTTGAAATTCTCTGTGGCATATCTCAAGAAATAAAATATTGACATTTTAAGCAATCCTCCACAACCTTGCTGCTTAAACTGTGTTACTGAAAGCAAATGTCACAGAGAGTATGAAATACTGAATTCCTTTCAACCTCTTGGAGTTTAGCTTTTTGAATTTGAAATTAGATGTGAAAATAGGATTAATAGTAGAATAGCACCCATTTATTGAATAGTTATATGTGTTGGGTAGCATTATACATGCTGTATATGTATATATTTTTGATTTATTATAGTAGCCATATGTGCACAAATTCTATTTTTCTAATTTAAGGACAAAGAAATTGATTTTCCTATGTGCTAAATGGACAGAGGCCACATATCTTGAAAACAGTAGAAGGTAATCCAGTTCTGTTTGTTCTAGATATATGCTCTTAATGTAGACTAACTATAATTGTATTCTTATGTGAGAAGGAAACTGATTATAAGAATAGTGTCATCTTATTAAAATTATGGTATAAGAATATATCTATAAACCTGCAGAACTATTTTTAGAAAGTAATTTTAACCATTCTAATCAATAGGAAACTAAGAAATGAGGCATTAAATTTTTAATATTAAATTTTGGAAATAATCCGGGTATGGAGTTTGTAATGGTTGTTATGTAATAATATCACTGTGGAAATTAAAATGATTTTGGCTGAGCATTTTCTTGGTTATGCAATGACAAATATTATGTTCTCCAGTGTCCCATCTGTAACCCAATTCTGAGGCAGTTTTCAGAACTTCTTATTCAGACTTGCAAAAATCATATCGATACACACATACTCACTAACATGAGTATCTATAGTTTGATTTTATTCTAAATGGCATTTTATTAATGGCATTATTAATTTATCTACTTTATGCTGTTAATGTAGATGCCTTAATTATTTCTTGATTTTTAAAGTCACAATATGGCAAAATGTTTTGCCTTTATACTTTTGTGCCTAAGACTGGGTGTATCTTTGCTACATGTATGTAGAACTGAATAACTGGTCTGCAGAACAATGGCAGTGAGACATGGCACATGCTACAGCATTTCTGCCAATGAAGTTATATGTAATTCAGGTCACATACCTGTTGGTTTCCATACCAACAGCACATGGACACATAGTTTCAAATACCTCTTCAAGGTTTATAAAAACTTTGACCTGTGAAAACTTAACCTAAATGTTATGCTATCCTTTAATTCCCACTTAGTTGAGAGCATAATTGTACATATTTTCTCATGATAATAAACCATTTATTTACTATCTTAAAAGTGAATATCATTTTTATAAAAATAGGTTGGGTTTTTTTTATATTGATTTGTAAGAACTGTTTATTTTAGAAATTTGTGTTTCATATTTTATGAGTGCTTCACCAGTTTTTGAAACATGTTCATTTTTAATGTCTTTCATTATTGTATTTTCATATGTGCATATAATGTACTTTGATTGTATTCATGTCACATGACCCTGTTTCTCCTTCTTCACCCCTCCCAAAAGCTCCCTCATCATAAAGACCCACTTTTACATTGACACCAGTTTTTTCCGTTTCTTTTTTTTTTCATTCTTTAGGTTATTTGTATTACTGAGTTTGGCTTATTTGGCTTAGCAGGATGATCTGCAGTTCCACTCATTTTCCTGCAAAGGAAACTCTCCTTTATGGCTGATTAACATTTCATTCTGTATTTATGCCACATTTGCTATATCCTTTCATTGGCTGTGAATACCTGGGGTCATTTCATTGCTTGGCTGTTGTGACTAAAGTGGCAATAAACATGAGTATGCACACATCTTTATTATTGAGTTATATTCCTTTGGATATATGCCCAGGAATGATTATAATACCTCCACCCCATTTTTGCTCAGGATTGCTTTAGTAATTCAAGGTCTTTATGTTCACATATGGATTTTTTCAATTGTTTTTCCTGTTTCTGTGAAGAATGACACTGGAATTATGATACATTTTATCTGTAGACTGCATTTGGTAGTATGGCCATTTCACAATATTTGTCTGCTTATCTATGAACATGGGAGATCTTCCCATTTTCTAGTGTCTTTTTCAGCTCCTTTCTTCAGAGGTAAAGAATTTTGTATTTATTAATTATCTACTACTACTAGGAGTAGTAGTTCCTAGAGTTAGAAGGAAGGAGGAGGAAGGGTCAGAATTGAGAAGACTGAAGGATCCAAGATGGTGACTAGAGAGCAGGAGAAGACAGCATGAATTCCATAAATTAAAAATTTTGCTGAGACAATAGAGCCACACTTGTCAGAAAAAAACCCACCAGGAAGAATCAAAACTCTGAACCCCCAGCCTGTACAAACCTTCTCTGTACCACATTACACTGAGAAAACAGGAGGGCTTCTGCACTGCCAGATGCCAGATCCAAACCTGCTTCGGAGAAGCAGACCAACAAGTGAGCAAATAAGCGGCATGTGGTATTCCTACAGCTATCCCTGGGATAAACCAGCATTCCCCCCTGGACAGACTGACCTCCAATGCCCCCCAAAAAACAAAACTGAATAACAAACAGGGCAAAGTGCTCTGAGCACACCGGAGAAGAGGGGAGAAGCAAGGAGCTGATCTCCACATGAACTTTCAGAAAACCAAGACTGGAAAGGCAGATGGGCCAACAGAGGGTGGGTGATAAGCTATTGCCTGAAATAAGGCAGATAGCAGTCCACAAAACTCATCTCCTGAGCCAGTGAGCAACATCCAAAGTGAGACAACATTCCAAAATTGAAAAACAATCAGAAAAGCAGCATAACACATTGACAGCAGAGAACAGCTGATGGATCTCTGTGAAAATCCAACTCCAAAGTAGGACAGCTAGTGGGTCACAGAACTGATCTCCAGAACCTGAGGACAAGCCACACGTCACTGAGGGAGGAGCTGACTAAGCAGCTGCTGCAGAAAGACAGGAAAAGAAAAAGGAAAGTCTCTTCAACCACCTGGTAAGACAGAGCTTCTGCTTAAAATGGACACCAGGACTGGATGCTGAAAGAGTAACACCACAACTATTAAGACTGAAATTCTATTGTTCCTGAACATGGAATTTTTTTTTCTTTTATGTGTTTGTTTGTCCACCACCTCTCCCTGGTGATTTCTTTGCTTCTCTCTGTTTTTTCTTTCTTTCTTTGCTTTGTTAGTTTTAGCTAACACTAAATTACACACAGACCAGGGACAGAAACAGCACCAAGTGGAGTGTGGGAAGATGAAAAAGTGATGGAAACCACTCTCCCTACAAAAATAAATTAATACAGGATTCAGAGGGAAATGAAGAAAACAGGTACCAAGTTCAGACTCCAACAAAACAAAGATAAACTATCTCAAGGAACACAACGAAGCCCACAAGAACAGACTGAAAGAAGAAATTCTGCAAGTAATCACTGAGAATTTCATGGAGATATTACTAGATAAGGTCAATCAAAACATACAAGAGGCACTCAAGAAATCCCAAGACAACAAATAAAGAATATGAGAAGACACAAAAAGAAATAAATGAACTGATAGGGGCCCTAAATAAATACCAAAGTGAAACTGAAAACACCATAAATAGAGAAATGAAATAAGGATGAAATTTGACAATATTAAAGAGGAAGTGACCCATGATATGAAAACCTCAGAAAAAAGAATGAAACAGAAACACAAAACACAATGGAAAGCCACTTCAGCAGACTAGAACAATCAGAAGACAGAATCTCAGAACTTGAAGATGAAATGGAAATTCAAAGAAAAACTGAAGAACTATTAGTCAGACAACTCAAGTCCTGTGAAAGAAATATGCAAGAACTCACCAACTCCATCAAAAGACCAAACCTGAGAATCATGGATGTTGAAGAAGGAGAAGAGGTGCAAGCAATGGAATTCATAATTTATTCAATAAAATAATAACAGAAAATTTGTCAAATCTAGAGGAAAACTATGCCCATTCAAGTATAGGAAGCCTTCAGCACACCAAACAGACTTGACCAAAATAGAACTACCCTATGACACATTATCATTAAAACAAGCACAGAGAATAGAGAAAGAATATTGAAGGCTGTAAGAGAAAAAAACAAATAACATACAAAAGTAAAACCATCAAAACACAGCAGATTTCTCAACAGAAACCTTAAAAGCAAGAAGAGCATGGAGTGAGGTCTTCTGGGCACTGAATGAAAATAACTTCAAACCTAAGATACTCTACCCAGCAAAACTATCATTAAAAATAGATGGAACAATAAAAGTCTTCCATGATAGCAGAAACTAAAACAATATATGAAGACTACCACTACAAAAGATTCTTCAAGGAATTCTGCACACAAAAAATGAAAGCAAACAAAACCATGAAAGGACAGGCAGTACCAAACCAAAAAAGAAGAAAAAGCAATAGAGTAGAGAGTAACATTGATTCAGTTACACATAATCAAACCATTAAACAACAAAAACAACTAGATGACAGGATTTACCACATACCTATCAATATTAACACTGATGTTAATGGACTTAATTCCCCCATCAAAAGACACTGTTTGGCAAACTGGATTAGAAAGGAAGATCCAACAATCTGTTGCTTACAGGAGACCCTTCTCATAGACAGAAACAAGCATGGCTTAGGGTGAAAGGCTGGAAGATTTACCAAGCCATTGGCCCCCGAAAACAGGTAGAAGTAGCAATACTTATCTTTGACAAAGTAGACTTCAAACCTACATTGATCAAATGAGATAAACAAGGACACTCCATACTAATAAAAGGGGAACTAGACCAAAAGGAAATAACAATTATCAACCTATATACACCCAATGTCAATGCACCCAATTTAATCAAACATACTTTGAAGGATCTAAAATTATATAAAGACTTCAACACAATGGTAGTGGGAGACTTTAATACCCCCATATCACCAATAGATAGGTCATCCAAACAAAAAATCAATAAAGAAATTCTATAGCTAAATCACACCATAGATCAAATGGACCTAGTTGCACAATATACATTCTTCTCAGCAGCCCATGGAGCCTTCTCCTAGATTGATCATATCTTAATGCACAAAGCAAGTCTCAGCAAATATAAGAAAACAGAAATATTCTCATGTATTCTATCTGCTCACAAAGCATTAAAACTAGAACTCAACAACAAAAATATCAGTAAAAAACATGAAAACAATTGGAAACTGAACAACCTATTGGTCAATGATCAATGTGTCATTGATGAAATAAAAGAGGAAATTAAAAGGCTCCTGGAAGTTAATCAAAATGAAAAAACAACCTACTGGAACATATCGGACACAGAAAAGGCAATACTAAGGGGAAACTTTATAGCCATAAGTGCACATATTAAAAGGTCAGAAATATCTCAAATCAATAACCTAATGCTACATCTCAAACTCCTAGAAAAGCAAGAACAAGCAAATCCAAAAACAAGCCGAAGGAGAGAAATAATAATAAAAAAAAGGGCAAATCGATGAAAAAGAAACAACAACAACAAAAAGAATCAATGAAACAAAAAGCAGTTTCTTTGAAAAAGTAAATAAGATTGACAGACCCCTGGCAAACCTAACAAAAATGAGGAGAGAAAAAACTCAAATCAGTAAAATCAGAAATGCAAAAGGGGAGATAACAACAAACACCATGGAAATCCAGGAAATCCAGAGAGACTACTTTCAGAGCCTATATTTGAATAAATTTGAAAATCTTGAAGAAATAGACAGATTTCTAGATACTTATGGTCATCCAAGAGATTATTAATCATCTGAATTGAACTGTAACACAAAATGAAATTGAAGCAGCAATAAACAGTCTCCCAAAAAACAAAAGTCCAGGACTTGATGGATTGTCTGGTGAATGCTATCAGACCTTTAAAGAAGAACTGATACCAACCCTCCTTAAACTGTTCCATGAAATAGAAAGGGAAAGAACACTGCCTAACTCATTCTATGAAGCCATTATTACACACATCCCAAAACTAAACAAAGACACCTTCAAAAAGGAGAACTATAGGCTAATTTCCTTAATGAACATTGATGCAAAAATCCTCAATAAATAAGGTCAAAACAGTTTCTGCTTGGAAGTGAGGGGGTGGGGGGGAAAGAAAAGGGGTGTGGTAAGGAGGGAGTAATGACCCAATCATTGTATGCACATATGAATAAAGGAAAAAAAATCCTCAATAAAATAATGGCAAACCAAATCCAACAACACAACAGAAAGGTCATTCACCATGACCATGTCGACTTCATCCCAGGAATGCAGGGGTGGTTTAACATATGTAAATCTATAAATGTAATAGAGCACATTAACAGAAGCAAAGACAAAAACCACTTGATCATCTCAATAGATGCAGAAAAACTCTTCTACAAGATCCAACACCACTTCATGATAAAAGCTCTAAGAAAACTAGGAATAGAAGGAATGTACCTCAACATTGTAAGGGCTATATATGACAAACCTACAACCAGCATTATACTTAATGGGGAAAAACTGAAACCATTCCCCCTAAAATCAGGAACCAGACAAGGATGCCCACTATCTCCACTCCTATTCAACATAGCACTGGAATTTCTAGCCAGAGCAATTAGGCAAGAAGAAGAAATAAGTGGAATACAAACAGGTAAGGAAACTGTCAAAATATCCCTATTTGCAGATGACATGATCCTATACCTTAAAGACCCAAAAAACTCTATCCAAAAACTCCTAGACACCATAAACAGCTACAGCAAGGTGGCAGGATACAAAATCAACTTACAAAAATCATTAGTTTTTCTATACATCAATAAGGAACAAACTGAGAAAGAATTTATGCAAACAATTCCATTTACGGTAGCCTCAAAAAAAATCAAATACCTAGGAGTAAACTTAACAAAGGATGGGAATGATCTCTATAAGGAGAACTACAAACCCCTGAAGAAAGAGAGTGAAGAAGACTACAGAAGGTGGAGAGATCTCCCATGCTCATGTATTGGTAGAATCAACATAGTAAAAATGGCCATACTACCAAAAGCCATCTACATGTTTAATGCAATTCCCATAAAAATCCCAAAGACTTTCATCACACAGATTGAAAAATCTACCCTAAAGTTCATTTGGAAACACAAGAGACTGTGAATATCCAAGGCAATATTCAGCAAAAAGAACAATGCTGGAGGTATCACAATACATGACTTCAAACTATATTACAAAGCAATAGCAATAAAAACAGCCTGGTACTGACACAAAAACAGACATGAAGACCAGTGGAACAGAATAGAGGTCCGAGATATGAATCCACACAGCTGTGCTCACTTTATTTTTGAAAAAGGTGCCAAATATATGTAACGTAGAAAAGACAGCCTCTTTAACAAATGTTGCTGGGAAAAGTGGTTATCCATCTGCAAGAAACTGAAACTAGATCCCTGTTTATCACCCTGTACTAGTATCAACTCATAATGGATCAAGGACCTAAATATCAGACCTGAAAATCTGAAGTTACTACAGGAAGGAGCAGGAAACACTCTGGAACAAATAGGTATAGGGAAGGACTTCCTCAATAGAACCCCAGCAGCCCAGTAACTAAGAGAAAGTATGGACAAATAAGACTTCATAAAACTAAAAAGCTTCTGCACAACAAAAGAAATGGTCTCTAAGCTGAAGAGACCACCCACAGAGTGGGAGAAAATATTTTCCAGCTACACATCAGACAAAGACTGATAACCAGAATACACAGGGAACTTAAAAAACTAAATTCTCCCAAAATCAATAAACCAATAAAGAAATGGGCAACTTAACTAAACAGAACTTTCTTAAAAGAAGAAATTCAAATGGCCAAAGAACACATGAAAAAATGCTCACCATCTCTAGCCATAAAGGAAATGCAAATCAAAACCACACTAAGATTCCACCTCACCCCTGTTAGAATAGCCATCATCAAAAACACCACCAACAGGTGTTGGTGAGGATGTGGGGAAAAAGGAACCCTTGTACACTGCTGGTGGGAATTCAAGCTGGTGGGAATTCAACCACTCTGGAAAAAAAATTTGGAGGCTTCTTAAAAATCTAAACACAGATCTGCCATATGATCCAGCAATCCCACTCTTGGGGATATACCCAAAGGAATGCAACTCAGGTTACTCCACAGGCACCTGCACACCCATGTTTATTGCAGCACTATTCACAATAGCCAAGTTATGGAAACAGCCAAGATGCCCCACCACTGACGAATGGATTAAGAAAATGTGGTATCTATACACAATGGAATTTTACTAAACCATGAAGAAGAATGAAATCTTATCATTTGCAGGTAAATGCATGGAACTGGAGAACATTATTCTGAGCAAGGTTAGGCAGGCCCAGAAGACCAAAAATCGTGTGTTCTACCTCATATGCAGACTTTAGATCTAGGGCAAACACAGCAGTGTTTTTAGACTTGGATCACATGACAAGGGGAGAGCACATACGGGAGATATGGGGATTTTTAGGAAACCCAAAACATGAAAGTGTTTGGTGTGCCCACTGCAGAGGAACTAGTACAGAAACCTTAACACAACAGAGGTCAATATGGTAAGGTGACTGGGAACTAGTGAAGAGGTCAGGTAGAGATGAATCCACTTGGGTTGTAACACATTTGTACGTGGGAGCAATGCTGGAATCTCTCTGTATAGGCATCCTTATCTCAGTTAGCAAAAACTCTTTGTCTTCCTTATTATGCTTATGTATTCTCTTCGACAAAATTAGTGATAAGGGCAGAACAGGTTCTGCCTGGAAGTGAGGAGGATATGGGGGGAGAGGGAAGGGGTTGAAGGGCAGGGGGGAGAAATGGCCCAAACAATGTATGCACATGTGAATAAATGAATAAAAAATTTAAAAAAAAAGAACTGAGAAGAGCTAGAGGTCTATCTGCTATCTGGTCTCTATCCTTTTCCTACACCTATTCCTCACCACTATATAATGAAAGCTGTCTTCTGGACGTAAAGAAAATGCCCCTGCTTTTCTTTTAAAAGACAGGTTCTCATATGACTGACAGCTGTGGAGAGAAAGAGGACCTAAAACCAGATGCTAAAATCAGAGTGCCCCACACTGGCACACTGGGGTTCTTTCATCTTCATGGTTAAGTTTATTCCCAGATATTTTAATTTTTGAGTCTTTTGGGAATGTGACCATTTCCTGATTTCTTTTTCTGCCTGTTTTTATTGGTATATCAAAAAAAAAAAACTACTTAAGTTTTACACTGATTTTTTTGTATCATCTACTTAGTTGTGTTTTGTTTGAATTTTTTAAGTTGCTGAGTAGTGTGTTGCAATTTTCACCATACAGACGCATGTGTTTCATTATTTCTCCTGGGCATTTTATCTTTTTCATTGCTATTATAAAATTGTAACTTCATGCTATAATAATCTCTACCTTTTCTACTCATTCTTCTTGTAGTTAAAGTTATTAATTTCATATATTTGAATTTTATAACCAGCACTGCACTGAAAATCTCAAATAACTTTAAAAAGATTTTCAGAAATAATATCATTAGTCTGAAATGTATACATTATTTTTAAACAAAACTATTTTGATCATGTGATTTATACATAAATATATTTGTGTGATAACATCTGAAATGTCAGAGATAAGTCCAGAACAAAAATCACGAGACAGTTTCCTGAATATAATGTTGTAATTTATCTAGAATATTCTACCATTTCTTTGTTCTTGAGTATCTATGTAACTTAGAAATGTCTAATTTCCTTTACATATATAAATAATAACATTCTTTGTATATGACATTATGCTAACCTTTTATTTTTCTACTTAGTGTTGATTGCACAAATAAAGAGATATTTAAATAAATACTGCTTGCTATCCACATTTTGGGTTGGATAACTTTTTATTAAATATATAAATTTTCCAGTTCCTATGGAAGGAAATCTATACTGCTTTAAACATTGCATACATAACCAACCTTATCTTTTCTAGCCTGCTAGACAGATGAACAATTTTACCCTCCACCTCACCTTAACTGACACATTTTTAATTTCAAAAAATATTGCCAAATTGTCTCCTAATGTATCTAGTTGACCACAGAATAGCATAAAGTATGTTTATTATTTCTTTGTAAATCTTTCCTTTTGGGGAAGGATCCCACAACCATCTGGAATTGGGAAAAGACTCAGGAACCAGTTGTCACTCAGATGTCTCCGTCCCCTTATAGGCATTCATTGGTACATAGTTAGGTAGACCATACAATCAGGACTAATGCATTAAGAGTTCAGGTCTGCATGTTGAAGCTGCCTGAGCTAGAGCTGAGTGCTTTCTTCTAGATTATAAAATAGGGATTAATGGAATCCTAGCACCAGCAGCAGGCACATATTTTACCACTTGAAGAAAGTCTGTCAGAAAATGAAGCCAAAGTAAAAGAATAAAGAGCTGAGAACTGAAGGGAAAGACAGAAACTTTGACCATACCCATTGCCTCTCTGGATAGGTCAATGCTAACTCTGCGTCCAGGCTGCCCAATTACAGGTGCCAATAAAATTCAGGTTTGCTTAACTAAGTTTGAGTTTAGATTTTGTACTTGGTGCCCAAAGAATCCAGACTGCTATTACCATTTTCACATCAGGAAGAAGAGCAGAGGAGATGCTGACCTGTGAAGGAGACCGAAGGACAGCAGGTAATAGGGCACATCTTCCCCATCCCCAGCTGGGAAGTTAGCAATCCCCATTAAACCAGAACAAAGCAGCAAGCTGTTTAAGATGTCATCTATAATAACCTGAAACTTACTTCTTGTCTATCATCTCTGGAGCTTTAGGGGGCTTAGTAAAAATACGTCAATACTTTGAAATATGCTGACTAATTCTTGCCACATTCAATAAAGCTGAACAGGAAAGAAGATGTGATACATGTATGCTTGAGGTTTTGCAAGTGAAGTGAAAAAATACACTGCAACCGTGGTAAAAAAAAGAAAGGCTTTCAACCTGGTGTGAAATGAGGGTGACTTAGAGTTAAGTGAAGGCAATATTTGTTTGGTTGTGCTAAGGAAAAAAGTGTATACTTGTTAAAGATGGTGAGGAGGACTTTATTCAAGGGAGACTATGGTGATAATTATGGGGACTGTTCAACAGAGAGAGAGAGAAAGTGGACTTTACTCTGACTCCAAATGGGACAGGTGGGGGTTTATAACCAGAGAGCAGGTGGGGTCAACTCTGGAGTAGAAGAGTAGCAGTAGAAAACATGTGAACAAATGAGACTGTGTTCAGCACAACTTTATTTATAGGTGCTGAAATTTAAATTTTGTATGATTTCACATCATGAAATATCATTTTTATTTTGATTTTTAAAAACAATTTAAATGTACAAAGAAAAATTCCTCGTAACAGACCACATAAATCCCCATGGTAGGAAGGAATTCCCCAACCTCTGTGCTGGACAGTGATGTAAGGAAGTACATGATTAGAGAAATCCAGCCTATGAAACAAAGCCTGCGTTTGCTCATTCTCCAAGACATGTCCCTGAATCCTTGACCCTAAGTAGACAGAAGCTGAAGTCTGACATAGTGAATTCCACAAGGAGAAAATCACCCTAATTATATTTTGGCTGTGGACATGGGTAAGTAATGAATGGACAAGGGAAGTAATCTCTCCAAAGGCAGAGCCAGGGACAGGCAAATTTGTCACAAAGGAAGTCACCAGATTGCATACCATGGTATCAAATCTTTGTTATCACTCTAGCAAGTTGTGGAAACATAATGTGTTATTTCCTCTACTTGCTTTTTTTACTGGCAGTTTCTATTGCCAGTAATTATGTGAGATTTGCTATTTTTGAAGTACTTATACTCAGATTTTAGGCACAGATTTTCAGGAGCCAATTTTGGAACTAAAAGAAATCCACACCATACAATAATCTATTATCCACTGGAACTGGATAAAACTGACTATAATATCATATAACTACATCATTTTAGATGGGGACAATGTTGATTAAATATAACTGTGTGTGGATTCACGGTGGTCACAGAACATCTCAGAACAGTGTTCTTGAGCTCTTTTGCATATGTTGCCCAGCTTTTTATCTTTTGGGGCTTCCTCCTTCCTCCTGTTCAGCATGGTCAACCAGAGAGACAGGTAACCAAACCAAACTTCTTCATCACTCTGAGATCAAATTTTAATGTACCCCCTTTTTAGTGTCTTGTATACTTCACTTTTGTCATTGTAGTGGGGAATACTCTCTTCATTTTGTTTCCAACATCTTTGTTTACCAACAGCCAATGACATTTGGGATGTCAGATGTAGAGAAGATTTACTTTCTAAAGTTGAACATGGAAATGATGTCTAGTGTTTAAACCATGAGAAGACATTGAGTAAAGGGTTCTAGAGTGAAAGAATATCTGCCCAGTTCTAACAAATTATGTCTCTATGCAGAAGGTTAAAGATAGAACTCTTAACTAATACAAAATAAATTTTATTTTAAAATAGATTTCTAATACATATCTTTTAGTAATCCAATCTTTAAAATTTTCTCATTTTCTTATATTTTATTCTTTTGAGATAATATCTAGATCAGTTGTGTCAATGTATATTTAAATATATTATAACATAGGTCCATAATGAAAGTTTATTGATTCACTCCTTTGGATTCGCTGGTTTTAGAGTAAAAGTTTTCTTGACATCATTTCTAATACTGAGGTATCTGAAGGTCATGAGTATACAGTCAATTTCTAAAAGTCATGTTTGACAATGTAATGAAATATTTAAAGACTTAAGTCATAGGTGCCAGTGTTTGTGTTTTGGCACCAGCCCAAAACAATATCTATAAGGCTTGCCACTATTTTTAGCATGATTAATGATGAGGAAATGCTTTATTCATGTATAATTGATTCATTTATCATTCTATGGGAAGCTACTATGCAATGCTTAAGAAAATAGTAGAAATAATAGAAAGAATTCCACATTCATATTTAGAAATTAAAAGGTAAATTCAAACTCTAAAATATTATGATTTTTATCCTGGAAAGATAATGGCTAAGTTCCACAGGGATCTATTAACAGAAAGAGGAATTGTAAGGTTTGCCACTAAGAGAAGTACTCTGATTACTATTTTTGAATTTTAAAAGTATCGTGCAATGGTGTTAGGGCAGTAGGCACACATAAAATGTATGTTTGTTGAACATGGAAACCATTGCCTCTCTAAAAACAGTTTTTGCATTCTAAGCAAAAACTTTAGCCAGGCATCTAAAGATGAATGGTGTTCTCTCTTTTTATACTGAATTTGAAGAAAGATACACTACTTGATGTATCCAGCTTGGGCAGGATTTCTTTCCCATTGTCTCCATGGTAACCCTAAAACAGCATCTCAGTGGTACATCGAAGTGCTTTTGGGTGGTTCACACTTACCTTGAGGAACCATCTATAAATCCCACTCATTTTTTTCTTAAGTCATTCGTTTTCGGGGAACTCCCACTGAGGATGGACCTGTGGGCTAGGAGAGACATGACCATCAAGAGAAGAGTTGTGCACATCAGAATCATTTGCTCATAGAACTGCTTCATCCTTGAAAGACCTGCTTGAGTCCTGTGTCCTGCCTGTTACTTCATTTGCTGATAGATTGCTTTATGCACAGTTAATTTTACAACACGGTGGACTGTACCACACCTAGTACTTGGTCTGTAGCCATTCCACCTGGCACGGTCTTCTGGTATTCTTTTATGCCCCACCAGAACAAAATGACAATGAGGGAGATGTTCTTCAAAAGGAAGATAATTATCTGTAATGTATGTCACAGCTCTGAACCCAAATTCTAAACAGCTGCTCTGCGATTCACATAAGGGCTTTTCTCAGTCACTACATGGCACTGTTACATACTCCAAACACCAAAATACTTGCTTCCACTCTTTTCCTGGCCATGAAGCCAAACAGCTGCCCTGCTCTGCACTTGCTGGAGCTTCTCGTGCTCTGGAACAAAACGATGGAGTTTATATATTACTCCATCAGTGAACCAGAGAGGCACATTCGAACTGATGTGCATTGCTTAAAGATTCCCTTTTAGACTAGATTACAGTGGGAGTCCAGAAAGCTAATGTAACTCTGAAGTAAAATAACTGAGGTATAGTTTCCATTCTTGGTGAAACCCAACAACCTCCAAAAGTGTTTGTTAGCTTTCATGAAAAGAAAATCACTGGACAAATCAGTAAGTGCATACCAAGTAACAAGGTCTGTGTGGACTTTTCTCTGGAAAAGTAATGCACTTGGCATAAAACATAGTTGAAATTATTCAAGTTTCTTTGCCACAATCAACTACCATTCTTTAAGTGGCTGGATAAATATGACATAAGTAACATTCACAGAAAGTGTACCCCTATTTCTTTTCAGTCTTTGATGACAACATATATATCATTATGCATATATCACCATTGTGTAATGTATTAGCTTTTATTGTTCCTATAGCAATGGAATAAATGGATGCAATATATAATTTCTGCAAAAGTACAGGCCTGGAGCAAGTAAACTTGCAGAGTGCACCTATTAGAGAGAGATAATCTCATAATCTTGTAATTTTCGCATCATGGTCTCTTTAATGCTGAAAGAATAGTACTGTCCTTTCTTAAACAATGGGACAATGGGGCAGATAGCTGTCCTACTTGAGTGATGCAATGACAACATTTTAGCCCTAGACACACCACTGCACAAAATTCTTAGGGATAGTACTTTTGGCCTAGATTTTTAATGCAAGCAACAGGGTAAGTAAAGAAACTCTTAAGTTTTTACTTGTATCCCTTGTAACTCTAGTTCCACTTTCTAGAAGTCTGGTGTCCAATTCTGATGATCATATATTGTACCCACAATGTGCATGCATTCAACTTAAATAGGATAGAAATGTATAGGAATGCGTGCTGAAGCTGTGACAGGAGTTGAGATGCACAATGAGAGAAATATATTCTACTTGTTACAATTCAAATGAAACAATCCATATGAAATTTAAGCAATTTAAATATAATAATAAAAATTGCATAATAGCAGGTTCTCACAAAACATATAGTAGGATGGATTTGACTCCAATCTCTGCTCATTTAAAGGAGATGCGTGATCAGAGAAACCTACGTGCAGGTCAACAGACAGAATGGGAGAGTACAAGAACTCCAAGAAATTTGGAACAATTTATGCCAAAGACACTTAATTGAGGGTCACCCAGCTCTCTGAGAGGCCAGAGAGCCATGAAAAAATACTTGTATCTTTCTGACATTATTCAACTTGACATAATGCCCTCCAGTTCCATCTATGTTAGCACCAATAATAGGACTTAATTGCATAGAGATAAGGAAAGAGCAGTAAATTTATTTAAAGTTCTAGTCAAGTCACTCCAGAACTTGTGTCTGTTTGGATCTGAGAGCAAAAATCACTTATGTCACAATGTGTTGCTCTTCAGGTAGTAAATGAACCTACTGTTAAATATCATTTAAGATGAAGATCTCTCCCTATGAATTGCAGGAAATAGATTTCTAACCTCTTTTAAAACATTTGTCATGAATTGAAATATACTACAGAATATCTTGAATTATTTTCTGGAAAAGTTATAAAAATTAAAAAATTCACCTCTGACTTAAGTCATATTTTATAATTTCAAGAAGATATTATATATACAGACTCATATAAATACATACATACATATATATATATATATATATATATATATCTCCATCTTGATTATTCTGATTGCATTACCAGCCAAGTGAAACAGTAAGCGACCAAGAATTAAAGCATTTAAAAGTGATTTTACTCAGGACATGAAGGAGAAGAAAGAATAGTGAGAATGTTGAAGAGGGTATATTCCACTATGCTATAATTGACATATTGTAAGAACATTTCTAAATGCCACAATGTACCCCTTCCCAGCACAACAATTAAAAAAAATGATAGCTAGATCCAGAAAACTGGAAAAATACATAATTGCTTCCTACATGAGCATGTTTACTGTCCAGGAGAAGCTTCAATGTGTTCAGACTTATTCATATCTCAAAAATATCTGAATTGATCAGCTCTTGCCTAAAATCATATTTACTTTTGTTCTGTCACTTGCTGCATATTCAGATCTGCCATAGTGAGCACATAGCAAGCTCATAGTCTCCTGTGAGCACAAAAATGAGAAGAAAACTGCCTGGCTTTCTGCTCAGTTTACTTTCATTTTCTCAGCATCTTCCCATCACTCACTGTGCAGAAGTCAGGACTGCTGTGATAGCAATCCCAGTATTAAAGGCTGTTGTCACCACATTTTATTAATGTTCTCCAAGATATGCAGTGATTTCAGCACTCCTCAGAAATCGTAAAAATAAGCTACCTAAACTAACACACTTCAGGGGGGATTACGACCACATCATGTATTAGCTCCACAAGTCAAAAAAAATCACCTTATATCTTGATATATAAATTCTTATTTTGGGGTTAAAGGTAATATTGATGGTGAGCTGAAAAGTCATTGCAGAATACTTTTTCATCAAGTATGTTATGTGATATTTTTAGCTCACTAAAATATTAAGTTAATTCTTAGAACTTTATTAGTGTTTTAGGATTGGGACATGTATAGTACATTAGGATTATTGCTGAGATACAATTGCTTAGTATAAGGTTAAAACTGCATAAGCATTTTAGAAAACTTCTTTCTTTATTCTTTTGCTGTGTTATGAGCTTATATATTTAAGTAACTCATGTCTGTATATCTGTCATCTACTCATGTATGTAACTATTATCTCTCTGTCTATTCTCTGTTTAATCTGCCCATGTTTTCTGGTCCTGAGATCTTATGCTGGATGTTAATGCATTGCCTGATTAACTCTAAACTCTAATCAGCCTGGTTTTAAGTATTCTTTCAATATTGACAGGTGTGTGTGTGTGTGTGTGTGTGTGTTTTAATTTTGACAAGCTCCTTACACTCCCATCATCTCAATTTTTATCAGAAAAAATTTTCAAGTAAAAAGAAATGTTGACAATGGCCGGGTATATAATCTCAGCTACATGGGTAGGTAGGAGGATTGTGATCTGAGGTCAGTCTCAGGCAAAATCAGGAGACCCTATCTGAGAAATAAAGCAAAAAAAGACCTGAGGGAATTACTCAAGTGGTAGAGAGTTCAATCCTAATTACAGTACCTCCAAGAAAAAAAAAATCAAGAAAAAGGAAAGAAATCTCGCCCTGATAAAATTCCCAATAATTGATCATAGTTCTTCTTTCTTCCCCCCACTCCCCCTGCTCTTTCTGTCTCTCTCTCTCTCTCTCACACACACACACACACACACACACACACACACTCAATTTTAAAGTACAATGTACAAATCTTGCAGCTTCACTCCCAAATACATCTGTTGGTGCTCATCTTTGGAACAGTGACACCCATTTTTATTCAAGGTTGCCTGAAGAAATTGTTACACACAGAGTTGTAAAATGCAAGATTTTCGTCAAACCTGCTATATTTTTTAGATAGCAGTTTTCTAGAAAGAAGGTCTTCATGCTCTTTACTTTTTTTTTTTTTTAATTTTCCCACTGTGGTCACTTATTTTTTGCAGCACTGTGAATTCTTTTATTTTTAGTTATTTAAATATAACAACCAACAAAAATGCATTCATCAATCTGTAAAACTTAGAAACAGATTTTGAAAGTCACTGAGCATTGAGTCTAATTATCATGAGTGTGTGCTCTTCTTTCTTTCTTTCATCCAGAGCAGAAGCTAATCTAGTTTACTTTACCAGTTGATGACGTCTCTGAAGTCTCTTGAGTCTACAAAAAGTCATACTTCATGATGCTGACTTTCTGAGTAGGCACTGAATTTGGCTGTGGACTCTGGATGAACAGTATTGCATCCCTGCATTGATGGTTTCTTTTGCCTACTTTGCTTCAGCACCATTTTGATGAATTTAGAAAGACATTTTGTGTGCGTTACTTACCTTCTGGTTCTTGATAGGACCTTGGATGTGCTATAAGATTCTCTACCTCTCCAGATTAGAAGTCTTCTGTCTTCTGGTATGTCCCTTTAATCTGTGAGCACTTCTCTGATTTCTAGCATAATTATTTATATCAGAAATCTTAGGCTGTCTTTCTTTTCCTGGGGTTTCTATCAGATATTACGAGTTTCTGGGTCCTTTTCACGGGATCTCATATAGATGAAAGTCTATATGACTTTCATTGTTTGACCATCAATACTCCCATTTTTTCCTGTGCCAACATCTCCAGTTTCATCTTGTGTCACTTCCTCTTTGTCACTTGGGTTCTGATCATGTGTTCGTTCTGTATTCTCATGCCCTGTGTCATTTCAATCACAGGAAAGTTACTTACTGTTCCTTGCGATTAGAATGTTTTTCTTTGTTCCCTCTTCCCCATCTTTTCTTTCTGGGCACAGTCACATAACAAATATAAGCATGTCTAATATGTTTGTATACTTTGTTTTTTTTTTTTTATTCACAGGTGCATACAATGTTTGGGCCATTTCTCCCCCTTCCCCCCACCCCCTCCCTTACCATCCACCCTACTTCCTCCCTCTCCCCCCACCCCCTCCATACCTGGCAGAAACTATTTTGCCCTTATCTCTAATTTTGTTGAAGAGAGAGTATAAGCAATAATAGGAAGGAACAAGGGTTTTTGCTAGTTGAGATAAGGATAGCTATATAGTGTTTGTATACTTTGAAGAGTGATTAAAAAATGCTTACCAGAGACTAGCTCTATAGAAGCATGTTCATGTTCTTGTAGTGATGTGTCTGTTTTAAAAAGAAGAAAGAAGAAATGGAAGGAAATAAAAACTGCAATGAGGCTAAAATTTGATGACTATAATAACTAAAAAAGCAATGGAGCAGAAATTTTTGAGGTAAGTTTAAAAACAAAAGTTTTTAAAGGCAATTAATTTGGATATAATCATTCTTTGTAGAAAATGAAATACTCAAAATTAATGAAATAGGTCATTCAGTTTGGTAAGTTAAAGAACAAGGGAATAAAGAAAAAACCCTAAAACACAAATAAATGTAAAGATAAAATTGTGAAATTGAAAAAATATACACAGATCAACAAAGCCGAAGTTAATTTTTGCAAGGTATTAACAAATTGAGTAAATTCTATTAATTGTAATTAATAAATAGAATGCCCAAAATGTCATTATTAAGGAATAAAAATATTATTTAAACAAATTGGACCTAAATATTAATATTAAAAAAAACTGCAGTTGAGCACTTGCTTTGCCTGTAAAACAAGTGACTAAAAGTTACTAAAAACACTGACATAGTAGTAGTCAGATGGACTTACCTCAACAAACACCCAGATTTTTAGTACAACAATCCTAATTAAGTCATTATAATAATTAGGGTATGTATATGGATAGTCAAATAAATCACCAGAAAACAACAGCGAACTTAGAAATATGTACAAGCTTGATTTATAATACAGAAAACATTACAGAACAGAAGGCAAAGTCCATTTTGCTCTAGTTATTTTTGGAGATGTTGTCTTCAGAACTATTTGCTAGGTTTGGGCTCAAACTGCTATCCTCTGGATCTTTCAAGTAGGTAGGATTACAGATGTGAAGCACAAGAGCCTGGTGGCTTGTTTTCCAAATAAATTTAAATATAATCTAAACATTTCTGGGAAATATCAAAGCCTATTGGTTACAATTAAAATTTCATTAACAACAGTTCATTTGTGGTTAATTGACATTTTTATATTTAGCTTATCTAAGCATGAGTACAATATTTAATTTCTTATATCAAAGATTTAATGATCTTCAGAACCATCATAGTTAAAGAAGTGGGTGGTGGGAGAGAAATACATTATATGTATGTATAAAGATAATAAAATGAAACACAAAAAACTGTTAAAAACATGGAGGGAGGCTAGGAAAGAGTAACACAAATGGAGTGAATTTGATCAAAGTACATTATATGTATTTGTAAATATCACAATGAAACCCTTTTGTGCAATTAACAGATGCTAATAAAAAAGAAAAAAAAAGAGAAAAAAAAGAATAAAAGAATGGAGTGATTATAGTATTTGGGGAAGTTTAAGCAAGGAAGTATAAAGGAAAACATTCATCATATTTCTTAAAAAATCATAATCATGCCTATTTTCTTAGATTTCTTAGCACTTTACATAATTTTACTTTGAGTTCTCAATGAAAATGAGTAAAATTTTCTGCTTGTTCAATCAGTAGTAGGTAAATGCATGCAATCTATTTTACCTGAAACTTATTTTTGTTTTCCATTTGAAAAAGCAAATCATCTCTGAGCATATTCATAGCCATTTCTTCCCTTCCGCTATTGATTCTTTTTTCTCTATTTTGCATATTACTTTTGTGAAATTCTACTGCAATATTGAAAGTAAAGCATGACAGTAATAGTCTTCTCTTTTCCCTAAAATTTTAAAGTGAATAATTTTACAATTTTTTCCATTTTGTAGAACCATGCTTGTATAAGACAAATTTAGATCTTCGTTTTCAAGTTAACGAATTTCCCTTTGGTAGCTTGTTTGCTGTAATATACAGTTGCCAACACTTCATATAAGATTGTGTAAATGTGTCTTCTGCATCTGTTGTGTTGTTTCATTTAATGGTAAATATTTTTTAGGGTGTATATTTCTAAGATAGAATGGGTGGTAAACACTCTTGTTTTAGTTATGAAGATTATATCACAGTGCTATAAAAAGTGAATTGAAAGGTATCCCCCATTGTCTAGTCTCTGCTTCTCCTGCAGTACTGCATTTTTCTCCCTTAGACTTTGTAAAGAGTCTGTGAAAGCCTGATTCTTAGAAAATGTTAACAAATAGACTTCTTTTGTAAGAAAGCTCAAACTCATTTTTGACAGTATATTTTCCTAGGAATTCACTCACAAATATAAAATTTCTTTTGTACATTTACTGGCAACTTTTTTCTTATTTTAATATTTAGGTCATAGGTGTTGGTACCATATCTTTAATCCTTACTGATGACCTTTTGGGTATTTTTTGTATTGATACTATTGATAGAATTTTCTCAAATTGCTAATATCTTGGAAAAATTAACTTTGGCTTTGTTGGTCTTTATATATTTTTTTCACTTTTACATTTTTTCTATCTTTTATTTTTCTGTGTTTTAGTGTTTATTCACTTGTTCTTTAACCAAACTGAGTAGCCTAGTTCAACAATCTTGAGTACTTTTTTTAAAATAAGAACAATTAAGTCTAAATTATTTACATTTAAAAACTTTTAGTTAGTTTTAAACTTATCTCAAATATTTTTGTTCCATTGCTTTTTTAGTTATTATATAGCCTCCATTTTTTCCCTTAATTTTTATTAGGATATATTTGTTGTGCAGGGGGAATTCTTTGTGAAAATCTCAAACAGGGCAATATTGTACATTTGTTAGATCACCCCCACCATCTCTCTACCTCTACCCGCCTCTTGCCCTACTTAAAGCAATTGCAAAAGGTTTCACTGTTCTATTTTGTATAGATATACAAAGTCCATCAGCCATATTTGTTCACCTCAGTCTCTTCATTCACCCCCCCTCCTCCCATAAGTACTCCCATATGCTATGTATCTATTACATAGTCCTGTCTTTCATTACTAGTTCTTAACCTCATTGTAGTTTTTAAAATTTGCTTGTATGATGCTTATTCTTTAAAATTCACTAAGATTATGTATGGCCTGCTCCCTAGTCAATAACTATGCATGTGTTATGTTTGCTACAATGTGTTTGCATGTGCTTAAAAATTTTGAGTGTTCTCCAAATTTTGAATGAAATAGGTGAAAAGTGAACATTCACGACACATGCAGAAAATGTGCTGTACCACTTTATCAGTTTTGAGTGTCATATCAAGTGACTAACAATTTCAGAGATGTATGTTACATTTTTCAAGAACAATAATAGATTTTCATTTTCTGTTTAGGTATTTTCTTTAACTCATGCATCTAGATATGATGTGATTAGACATATACACTTTAGGAAGTGTAAATTTTTCTGATGAATTGGACCTTTTACCTATATGGTCAATTCTAGTAGTGCTTTTGAACTTAATGACTTCCCCCCACCCTTCAGTCAGTGTTTGTCAGCTTTCAAGCATGTTTTGTCAGAATGTTTGTAAGTCTTGTGTAGATTGTATGTATCTAATATTATTGTTATCTACTCTGACATTGTTAAAGTTTTGCTTATAGGGGATGGCTGAATGGGAGCACAAGTAAAGTTGAACTCCCTAGGAGCTGTGATCCACAAAATCTTCAAATTATTATATATTTCTATTTGGAAATGACTCTGACTTTGAACTGGTGAGCCTACAAAATGTCAAGTGCTTTGTACCCTTCCTGAGAAGACCCAGCAGGGCTGGCCATGCTCTGTTAAAGGCAAGGTGACTCGTCCCCACCCCAGCTCTCAGTCCTGTGCTACAGAGTGCTGCTCCCCATTCCAGACTCCATCTGCTTCTTCTGTTGACCTACTGTTTGTTTTCTTAAAAATAACTGTAGGTGGAAATCACTTGTATTTTCAAAATAACAAATAAAATTGACTGATTCAGACAGTTTATGGAGCACAGTAAGAGTTCTTAGACTAGTCAAACAACCCACTTTGCCCTATTTACAAAATAATGGGACAAACAAATATAAAATAACAAAATAGAACACAATGAAGTGAGGATGATTTTCAAGCCTAGGTTATTCCCTGAACCCAACAAGACCTGGAGAGCCTGGTTTATCTGTAGTGAGTGTGGACTGCCAGTGCTGGATGGTGCCCTCTATTTCCTGGTCACCTCTCTTCCCTGGCCTCTATTCTCTGTCCATAGACACTGTCTGTCTACATTAGAAATGTTTTAGTTCATACATTCACAGAGCACACATGTAAGTATAAAAATTAAAAAGGCAGACAATTTGGTGAAATTAATCTTCAATACTTGCCGGTTTTTTGAGTCTATTTCATGATGAGGTCAACTTATTCGCTTCCATTTGAGCCACTTTGCCTCTAAAAACACAATTGTACTCAAAAAGAAGGACACTCACAAGCATGTTTATCTTATGGTGAGTTGAGGAACGTGTTTGTTTTATATGCACTTGTAACACAAATGTCAACTACATAATTTGGCTTAGGTGTGAAAAACTAATTTAAAAAGTTGGGAAAAATTTTATTATGTTGGTGAGTTTAAACACTGTTAAGTTAACAAAATTCTTTCATTAGCATTTAATAAAGTTATAGCAAAGACAAGTATGAGTAATAATCTCATATTCTTATAGATATATGTCAGAAAAAATATTTCAAAATAAAATTGAGGAAGGAAAACAAAAAGTTAATAATGAAGTTGAGATAAGACATGGCTTTATTTATGGCTATTATGATGACATATGATGACATTATGATGAAATAATGTATGAACATTATTTACATTATCTTATTTTTTCTGTTTGTTCTACCTTCTCTTTTAAAAACTCATTTTTCTCTATCTTATTTTGGTCATAAAAAGTCTTTCAACCACTTAACAAATTTAGAAAAGATAAAATTGAGTTGTATTTACTTTGGAGCGTTCTTTATGGATTCTTGAATGAAAATTTAACAGTTAATTTTATAGTAAGTCAACATGTTTATTCTTATCCAATCAATAAAAGTTTTCAAATGCTTAAACTTGATATCTCCCTTCTAATATTTAAATATTATATTTTAATATTTTAGATATTTCCATTTGCTTTGAAGTTTCAAAAAGCTTATTAGGGACAAACATTGATTTCAGGGAGGGGGAGAGACTCTTCAGTATCAACACAGGATCTATTTTGAGTTTTAAGAGTGGAAATTTTCTCCAAGACATAAATTTAATAGTTATTCATCAACAAACACTTATTGTTGCATCCCTTTTTGTTCTTTCATAAAGAACAAAGGCAAGCAGAGGCAGCTCTTGATTAATTAGCATCTAATTAGCTACTGATATGTACCTGTTCTGTGAGATATTTTCCTATTTCACTAGGATTTTCCTCTGGAATGGGTTGTGTAGTGAAATATCTTAGAAGTCTTGTGGGATCAGATATGCAAAGACTTCTCTGTGTTGATAGGTACTGCTTAGGTTTTCATGTCTTAAAATTCCATTAATGATGCAATGATTCATCTTTAAAGGATACAGAATTGTCTCAGATAGCTTGGGAGTTATTAAAACCTTAGTGTGAATGAGATCCTATCTGATGAAACTGCAGGGCCAGCAAATGTTGGTTTACAGGTAGGTTCTAAGACATAGTTTTGAGGGATGACTAGATATCATCACCCTTCACTCTTGTTACAGTTGTCAGGAAGAAAGCACAGCATATGAAGATGAACTTGAATTATTATGTGTGGATGGATAGTGATTTATCAATCAAGGAATATAAGAAGGGTCCAGATGAGTCATTAACACTCAAAGAAACAGAGGAACAAGCTACATTCCTTAAGCAGGCATTTGATCACCAAACACTTAAATTAGGAGAAATGAGCTGAATATACTCAAAGAAAAACAGAGAATATCTCATGTCAAGAAATGAACAAAAAAGTGAGAAAGTAGGAGCGGGAAAGGAAAAAAACAATAAACATCTGTTAGAAATTTACATCAGATCTATTTAATGACAAATTAATCACTATTCACCCTGAGCCTAAAACATGGTTATCTTTTCTGCTTCATCCATTGAACCTCCATTGGATGAGAGACAATAAAACTTCACAATTCACACCTTGAAGAGCTAAGTTACTCTAAGAATTAAAAATAAAAAGAAAGCTGGGTTAGGAAGTTTTATCTTTCAGGGGGTTTTGTTTGGGGAAGTAGTTTATTCGTTAGCCTTTCAATCCCTGTAGAGGAAGGAGAGAAGAGTTAAGGTGAGTCTTTGGGACCAGTGATGATAAGTCCATGCTGTGCATATAATAGGATTTTCCCTTATGTGTCTTAAAAGACAACTCAAGGACAGATTAACCAAGAAGTAAAAGACAAGGGGTTGATTTAGGAATGAAATTAGAAAGATTCATGATATTGACTTTAGATGAAGAGATGACAACCAGTAGATAAAATGAAGCAGATATTCTTGAACTACTATGAAGGCAATTATAAAAGGCAATGCTTTTAAAGCATCATTAACTTCTTTCTTTTTGGCAATTGAGTCCTTGGTGAGTAATTATTACTTCTGTGAGAAAGAACACAAATTACTTATACAATTCAGCAAATAAATTTAATTTAGCTCATTTTAACTTTTTAAATAAATAATTTCCTCAGATATAGGAAATTGACTTAACTGGCTTTGGCACATGGAAAATATGTTTCAGCATATAAAAATGAGATTATAATAGAAGAGACTACTCTTGCCTATTCCTCCTTATCATGTCTCATAAAGAAATTATAAAGCAATGAATTTAAAGTGGGTCAGATGAAAGCCATTTAAACTGTGATATATATAATCAATTCAAGTAAGTTAGTGCTACAGGCTTATTGAGACAAATCTTTTATCAAGATGTAATGCACTAATAAGAATAGAATGTGCAGTTACTGTGGATAATGCCTTGAAGACAATGTAATCTTGCTTTATGATGTTGCTATCATCAACACTTCTTCCTGTGCGCACTGGGCACATGCAGATACTGAAAGAAAAAAGTAAGATGGGGGAAGGGTCCCTGTGAATGGAGACAACATCCAAGCATTCACAGGCTAGGGGCCTGCAGAGCATTTCCTTGATCAATAGTAATGTGAGTACTTACCTATGAGTTGAGGTGCTCAGAGCGCTGTCATTCACCTGCATTTGGGCAAAATAATCTTACATGAAGCCAATTTTGTGATAAATTATTGGCTATCTCATGCAATTTATTGAATACTGTACTCAAAGTGATTATAAAAAGATAGAGCTTAGAAGTCACAGGCAGGTGTCCTTCAGACAGTGTAGGATGCGAAAACACAGATACAATATTCGAAAACATTAGCAACACGGTCCACTGTAGTATGTGAGCTGCTTATGTTGCAGGATATTCAAGTGGGATAAGGTGACACCAAGGTTTTTCGAGAAGCAATATGTATAGGGTGGCAGCAGGAACTCAGAGCATTCACATCCAAAAGCTGAGACCGGAGAACAAAGGGGTCTCACCTTATATACCTTTGCAAACACATTACAGAAGCAAAAAAACAAGGTTTAACCCATACATGATTGCATGCAACTCTATTGGGTACTTCCCCAGGGTTATGTGACCTACACATTCAGATTCTTTAAGTTTTATCTCCCTGCTGTGCTGTCCCCTCCCCCTGCTACCTTATCAGAGCATAGACTTGCTTGCTTTTTTTCTGGATCTCCTTCCTGCTGCACTTACTGTCATGAACAGTGTCCAGTGGAGCAGTTCAGCAGCAGCAGTGGCTCAGCCCCAGAGGAGAATATGGATTACTCCACCTGAAAAAAGTCCCCAGCAACCTTGCAAACCTGGGGAGTATATGAGTTGATATAACACCTGACCTGTTGGTGGGTGTATGATACAAAGTATGGCTGTGTGGAGGTCCCAACAAGGGCTCTCTTGTAATATTTAGTACATTGGGGAAACCTTGCAAGGGCCAATCCAAATGGTAAGAGTTCAAGTGTACAGAGAAGAGCAAGCAAGGCTGTTGTCCCATTGTTCATGTCTCCCGTGTTTCCCAGGAAGCAGCTCCTGCTGAGGAAGGGTACAGGCACTCTGCAGGGTGATCTTGCATGGTGAGGTTGGGTCAGGTACGCACTCCCACTCAGGACCAGCTGGCTTTATTCAGCTGGCTGGGGTCAGTCCAGGAAAACATTTCTGCTACTTTAATTGTAGTGGGAGTGGACAAAATAACAATAAAAGGGCTCCTCCAATAGGGTTTTAATGGTTAGACATTTCATTCTTTTACCCAGACAGTAGACAGTATCTCCTGTGTTTTTTTTTTTCTGAGTAGAATTACCATGGTAACAATATATGATCAGTATATATGTCCAAGAAAATTCATTGCTTAAAAAAAGTTAAAACACCATCTTTAAGGATCAAAGAACATATCTAGTGCCAGTAAAAAAATATTCATTTTTGTCTCGATTTAAGTAGAAGACCCTGTCTAAAATATATGAGTTTGTGCCTGGAAGGGCTGTAATGCCAGACAGCCACATATGTATAAGAACCATTTCCTCAATCTTCTTGGCCTTGGTTATTTTTGGGAGCTCTGGCACTAATGTCTATATTTGAACTTTGATGCTATTCCCCCCTTGTCTCTAAACTGCTTGTCTCTGACCAGTCTTCTCTGAAGATCTTTCTCCCACATCCATGTACTAACCAGGCACCACCCTGCTTAGCTTCTGAAACCAGAGGACATTGGGTGCATTCAGGGTGGTATGAAGATCTTTCTTGATTGGTTATTTTGTTCTCATCATAAGGATTTGTTCTTTCTTGGATTTTTGTCTGTTTGGTTTTGGTCCCATGTAAGGAGGCGGGGAGTAACAAGCAGATCAGGTGGAAGTCAATGCTGAGTAGACCCTTTTGGCCAAATTTGAACAACAAAGAGGCTTAGAAGGAGTGGCTCCTAGGCAGTAGGCTTCCAGAAGAGGACAATACAAAACAAAATCCAACAAAAGCAGACATCCAAAAAGCTAACCTGGTTGACACATAAATATTTATTAGAGTCACTTTCCATGGACTTGATTATAAATGCTCCAGAAGGATCAAACTGTAATGACAAAAACTTAACAGAGCCAAGTTAAAAATTTGATGGACAATTTGGCAACTAATAGAACAGTACATCAGTACCATTAACTTTTTGTTATCGTGTTTATCTAAATTTTGTATTTTTGAAGCCTTGATATACTTGAAAAACATAAATATATTTAAATACAGGAACCAGCAACAGCATCACAGCTCTATAGAGGTTATATATACATGTTAGTTTAGTTGTTGCTCTTGAGAAAACCTTAGATTTTCTCATCAGTTGTGGGGGAGGCAGGGAGAACAGTGTCAGTGACCCCAAATAGGCCAGTCACAAACATATAGATTATTGACTATATTGGAATCACCCAAGACAATAGTTATTTAACCATAATTATGAGGTCATCTTGAAAATTTTACATAAACCAATTTTTAAATGAACTTTTATTTAGTTATGATTGAGTTACCTCAGTAGTCAAAACCCTGACAAGACTCACCAGAGAACACAGACAAATATTTATAGGGACTAAGTGTGGAGTTAGGAAACCTAATGGCCAAGAATCATGGCTCAGATGTTGATAAGGGATCACATCCCAAATTGTTGACATTAGCAGATAGCTCATGACATACAGCAGGATCCCACCAAACTGTAGTCAATGGAGCCCTCCTAAAACAACAGGCCCAATTTGGCCATCACAGGCTAAAAATTCCCTCTGTCTGACATGTGCAAGGACTGACATCTCCACTCTGTTGACTGAAATAAAAACTGGAGGGCTAGACCTCCAGGGCAGTGCTCCTTTTTGAGTATTTTCTTTTCTCTTTACTTTGCTTTACATAAATAAATCTGTTTCAACCCTCATATCAGTGCAGCAGCACTCCCTATATTCAACTGGCTCTTACCTCTCTATGTTTAAATAAGCTCTTGCTGTCTTGACAAATTTTTGAATTAATCTATAGCACCAAAAATTCATGACAATTATCTTAATAAAACAAAAACCTTTTTTAAGACAGTTTTTTGGTAAATGTTGTCAAGAACAATACAATATTTTTAAGATAGCCTTGTTGTTATGAGCTTAGAGAACTAAGTTTTAGTTTAACATCAGTACATTTAATTCTGAACTTATAAAACCTTCAACATAAGTTTTAGATTTTAGTTAATTATTTACATAAACATTTATAAGTTCCATCCTTCTATGACAACTTACTCTACTTTTATGCCAACTTATTTGTATCCCCTGGAGGAGTTTGTCTTTATCATTTTTTTTATTTAAAAATATTTTTTAACCTTTTATTTTTAAAAAACATATCCTTAATACCTTTTATATATTTTTTCTTAATTGTTGAAAATAATTCATAAGACCTTTCAACTTAGAGCCTTATATTTGTATGAAAAAACCATAAAGAAAGCAACCTTAAAATTATTTTCTGTATAAAAGTAATTTATAGAAAGCCCATTTGTTAATAGACCCATGTATTATAAGAGAGAATTAAATCCCAGATTTTATTTATGACAGAATGAAACAAGCTAAGGTCATTTTTTAACTACCCAAATTTGAAGATTCCTGCTGCAGGCTTTGGCCCCCTTTTCTTTTATTTTTCTCCTCTGGTTTGAGCTGGAGTGTTTACCATGAGTGCCTGCATCCTAGTGAGACCTGATTGAAATAAGTTTGAAAACTGGTTTTCATAGAAGTAGCAGTAGAACAGAGTAAAAGTAACAATTTTTACATTGACTCTACAAAAAGAACCATCCTTCAGATGTTTACACATTCATATGTAAAAAGCTTAAGCAGGAGAAGGGAATCAGGAACCAGTATAAAGATCAGTTAGAGATGAATCACCTTGGGTTGTAACACATTTGTGCATGGAAGCAATGCTAGGAATCTCTCTGTATAGCTGTCCTTAACTCAACTAGAAAAAACACTTTGTCTTCCTTATTATTGCTTATGTGTTCTCTTCAACAAAATTAAAGATAAGGGAAGACAGGTTCTGCCTGAAAGTGAGGGGGGTTGATGGGGAGAGGCTGACAGATGGTGGCAGGGGGGAGAAATGACCCTAACAATGTATGCACATGTGAATAAATGAATAATAATAATATAAAAAGCTTAAGCAGTTTATAACAGAGATCTTTAACACAAATACTGAGGTTTTTTGTTACCTTGAATATCACATTAACCTTATAACAGCAGTTTAAGAACCATTTTGAAAATATTTTACACACACGCACGTTTTATAAATTATGCATGCCAGAAAAAAATGTTACCTTAAGCGCAGATATGATGAGCTGGAATTCCAAGAGCAAATTAAATTTTGCCCAATACTTTAAACAAATTGACACATAAAGAATTAGAGTGCATTCTCAAAAAAATAAAAACCTTTTAAAACTATACCCAAAGGCCTATCCAGTGGAATGGTGGATGAAGCATCTCTTCTCTTGTGAGTCTCCCTCTTTGGAACTGAATTTTTGTTAGCCATCCCTTAAACTTGATTGTGGCTATTTCCCAGGAAAATAAACTCTCAAGTACTGGAGGTTTCTTGCATTTTACCCAAAGTGCTTTCTTTTCACTTGAATTGTTCCCCATCATGGTCTATCTTGCTGGTGAGAAAACCCAGTAGTTGTTCCACCTCTCTAATTCCTGGAGGTGTCTCACACACTTTCACCCTGCTCCCTACCTGAGACCCAATTTCACCCCAAACAGGGTTACTTGGGGTTCTCTGGGAGGTGCTCAGTCTCCCCTTCTACCTCTGAAGGGCAGGGCTATTATTTGAACCAGGGTTCTAACCAGTCTGATGGGCAGGGCTCTCAATGGGTACCCAAGCCTTCTTCAGGTTCCTTTGTACAACTGAGACTTGCTCTCCAGCACACCAGGAGAGGCAAGTCCCTGTGACTCATCAACAGATCCGCTGGTGCCTGGTGGGGTGCTCTCCCAACAAACCGGGGATGCCAAGTCCCAGTGACAAGTGTAAGGAACTGCCAAATAAAGACCATGCCATGTGTAGAAAAGAAAGATATATTGGAAGCCAGAATTCTGGGCTGCCTCTTGGATTCAGAGTGCAGCAGCTTGGCTGGAATGGGTAGGGGGCTTTATAGGAGGGGACACACCATGAGGGAGGGAGGGCATTCCTCCCAGAGAATAGCCGGGCTAATGGCCTTTGTTTATCTGTGATCACCAGATGGAATTGGTTGACATGCATAGCTAGTTGAGAAATGGGAAGTTCCTGTGGTTTTGCAATCAGGGAAACAAGCAGGAGAGTTTTGCAAGCAGTCATAAATCAGGGTTTCAGTGTTAGCCTTGGGACCCTCTGCCCGCCCCAAGAATGCCAGGGACCTAACCTTCCAGCCTTTTGTTGGTATTATGCATGTCGATCAATCTATCTGCTTCTTGCTGAGTGGGGGCATAGTGAAAAAAAGGGGGCGGGGGGATGATCCGGCCAGAATTTGGAAATTTGTGGGGTCCCTGGGAATGGAGGTAGATGGTTTTTCCCAGGCTTCATTTGCAGACAAGGCCAGTTGTTGGTAGGCTGGAGAAGGTTATAGTAACATCTGGTGGAAAGTCTGTCTGCTGAGCTCCCCAAATGATCCTGGAGACATCTAGGGTTAAAGAGCTTTTTCTTGGTTTAAGGGTTTGTATTTCCATAGCATCATTATATGTGCAGGCATTTTTCTTTCTCTAGTAGCCTCTCTAATGGACCTAATAGATCATATAACCAAGGGAAGGAAGCAGCGAATATTATGCACACTCCCAGAATTAGGCCCACTGCCCTCACCAGTGTTCTAAATCCACCTATGGCAGAAAACCATCCTCCAAACAAGTTATTAGGATCCCAGCTTTTCCAAGTCTGGACAGGGACATGGGCAAGCTTTGTCATTCCCTCAGTTGATCTCCTTTATGGCTTTTCCTTCATCATCAATCTGCAGGCAGCAGTTGCTCAGATTAAAACTCCTCCCTCAAAGACTGGCGAATAGTCTAAAGCCAAGCGGTTTTGGTAGATTGCATCGAGCATCATAGTGCTTTGTTTTGCCAGCAAATTGAGGACTCGTGAAGTCTCATTAGTTATAATTTCAACAACAGCCTGCAGCCTGATGACGCATTTGAGCATAGGGTTACAGTCGCCCCAAGACTGGTCCTCTGCCCAGGTGGCAGGACCATAGTACTGGATGATTTGCTTGGGAGGCCATTTGTCACCTTTCCAAGTGCTGATTTGTAAGGTTCCTCTTTTTTTTTCTATTTAATCTTTGTTCATATATGGGGACTCCCAGGTTTTCACCTTGTCTTAGGGGAAGCAAGAAGAAGGATGTTCTGATGGAGCCCAGCACACAAGACCCAAACCAGCTTCTAGGCAACACCTTATAAACTTGCCTTCCATAGATTTAATACAGCCCCCTGGGAGTCTGTCAATCTATATCTGCAGTAAGATCATCCCATGCTTTTTTGAGATAAGGAAAGTTGGCCAGTGGGTGAGGCTGGGGCTCTGTATGGCTTGGGGTTCCCCACCACTGAGTCTCTTGGGCTGTGTTGTTGTAAAATTTTTGTCCTAGACAAGTTAAGTCCCCCACTGAGGTGAAGAACTTTTTTCCTTGGTGGGAGATACAGTAATTCCCAATAATAGATATTATCTGCCTGTCCTGTGTCGTGGGAAGGCACTTTCATTGAAAGGCACTTGTGGCTCTAGTTCCCTTGCCTCCCAAGGCCAGTGGTCTCCCATGTTGGCTCCCCTGCACACATAGCATGAAGTGACATTTAATGTCTGGGCTATAGATTTGGCCAGTGAAAGGAACAAGGTTTTAGTTGTAACAGAATGCGGAATTTATCTGTCATTTCCTCATTAAAGGAGTAGAAGACCTGGCATGAGGAACTCTCATGGGTAACAGTTGTTAACTTAAGGTGTAACAGACTCCCAGGTCAAGGCCTTGACTGTCTATCTTTATGCTAATTATCTGTCCCTGTGTCCAATCAGATGGCTTAAGTACAGTGAAATTTACAGGGTTACAGGTGCCTTGACTGCAGTTAGGAGTAGTAGTGCCCTTTTGAAGAAGGGCTAAGTCTGTAGCCCAGTGCCATGCAGCCCATTAAATACAACTCCAATAAGGACAAAAATGATAACCCTCATCACCACATGGCCAAGAGTTGTGTCTCATGGCACATATATTTTTCATCTGATGTATAGGACCTTTCCCAACACAGGCTCCCACAGCCACAGGCTGTACCTCCACACAGCCTATACCCTTTGTCTATGGCCTCTCAATCATCAAACAATAATGACACTGGTCTATCAGGATCAAACACCTGGGTGCAAGTAAGAGTGTTCCCAGTGAGGTGGCCACTCCTGACTTCTAACCATTGCTCCACAGGGCGATAAGTGGGGTTGAAGCAGGCATATTGATTATCATGGGAGCACACTTGATAGGTGGTGTGATTGTGAGTGTATGACCTGATGACAGAGCCTGCACAGGAATAGTAAATATGGAGCAGTAGAGTCTTAGTAACAATACTTTCTGCCTGCACAGTGCACAAACATGGGCCACAGGAGGAGGATCCCAGGGCTGTGAAGGGAAACCAGATCAAGAGCCAGATGAGAACTAAGAACTTATGTAGGAGTGGAAGAGGAAGAGAGTTTGTGGGAGAGGTGTAGCTGTGTGGGGCCCAGCGGTATGCAAAAGTACTCATCCTTTGCTGTAGTGGAAGAGTATGAAGTTGGTGGGCAATTCTTTATCCTTGAAAAGTGCTGCCACTGAGGGATCCCGTTGAGCTTGACAGTGGTGGGTGTTATGCGGCTGATCAAATAAGGCCTGGTCCACCGAGGTCCCAACAGAGAGGGTCAAAGATCCTTTAGGAGAACAAGATCCCCTTGTTTAACAGAAATAGTTATAGGGCCCTCTGAGGGGTGGAGAAGGATCTGGTCCGCATGCTTTCTGAGAAGTTCCCTGAAAGGAAAGAAGTGACCTGTAAGGCAGATAGTCAGCCAAAGGAGCAGGGTCTGTTGGAGGCAAGTTTCCTAAGAGAAATGGGTGGCCATACATTATTTCAAAGGGACTCAAGAAGGAAGGGCTTCGGGGGGTGGTTCTGATGCAGGCCAAAGCTAGGGGCAAGAGCTGAGTTCAGGGTAAGTGGAGCTCAATGGAGAGTATTTTTAGATGTTTTATCATTCTGTTTATTCACTCCACTTTTCCTGATGATTGAGGGCGGTAAGGGATATGTAGGTTCCAGCTTACTCCCAGGGTACAGGAGACAATTTGGGTCACCTTTGAGTTGAAAGCTGGACCATTATCAGATTGTAAAGTCTGAGGCAATCTGAAGAGGGGGATAATGTCATTGATTAAGTGGGTAGACACTATGTCTGCTGACTTGCCTGTAGTAGGAAAAGCCTCAACCTATCCAGAAAAGGTGTCAACCATGGTTATTAAATATTTAAGTTTTTTATGAGCTGGCATATGGGTAAAATCAATCTGCCAATCTTCCTCTGGTATGGAGCCCCAGGGCTGGTGAGCAGAGAAGGAAGGGGGTGGTCCTAGGCCACCTTGGGGGGAAATCTGGGCACAAGTGGGGCACTCTTGGGTAGTTTTTTTTATGAGAGATGGGAGAAAATAATGAAAGAATAAGGGTTGAAGAAAGTGGAGAAGGGTCTTAGCATCAATTATGAAGGGTTTTGTGAATAGCCTTTAGAACCTGCCCTGCTTGTGTGTTGGGGAGAACATGTTTTCCATTTAAAAAGAACCATCCTTATGAACCTGATGTGGCTCCTTAGAGTTATAAGTCAATTTAGCTCTTTTGATATTTAGGTAGATATTTTATCTTAGGGGTAGTTATGAAAAGTGCTGTGAGGGAAGTCTGGGCACCAGCCCTTTTAGCTTCTCTGTCAGCAAAGGCCTTGCCCTGGGGTTTCTCTGTAGTTTCTGGTTGGTGTCCCTTGCAATGGATTACTGCTACTTTTGTGGGAAGGTAAGAGGGCTTTAGCAGTTTAAGAATTAGAGACAAGTTCTTAGTGGGTGTGCCCTTTGTGGTGAGAAAACCCCTTTCCTCCCAGAGAGCAGCATGATGGTTTATATGTGATAAGCATATTTAGAGTCAATAAAGATGTTGGCTGTCTTACCCTCAGCTGAGGTGAGGGCTCTGGTTAGGGAAATCAGTTCTGCCTTTTGAGAGGTGGTACCCCATGGGAAAGGACTGGACTCAATAACATTTGTGAGGGACACTATAGTATAGCCTGCTCATCTCTTGCCTGTGGAATCCAGTAAGGAATTGCCAACTATAAACCAAGAAATTTCTGGGTTGGGCAGAGGTGAGCTTGATAGATAGGGTTGACAGTGAGTTAGAGTCTCTAAGGATTCAAGGCAAGAGTGTTCCAGAGGTGTGACATCAGGAAGTAGGGTGGCAGGATTAAGGGGAGGGAAGGCTTGTACTGTAACATCAGGGTTTTCTATAAAAGTAAAGTGGAAGAATTGTAGTCACAAGAGAGAGAGGTTGCAAAGGCAGTGGTAGGACAAGAGGTCAGTCAGCCAGGGAGGAGAAGGACAGTGGTGGGTTTTCCAAAAGTGAGTTTGGAGGCTTCTTGAGTTAATAAGGTTGCTGCAGCCAAAGCACACAGGCAAGGCTGCCAGCCCTTGATAACAGGGTCAAGCTATTTGGAGAAGTAGGCTACAGGGTTGAAGGTGGGACCCTTCATCTGTCCTAATACTCCCAATGCCATTCCTCCTCTCTCAGTGACATACAGCTTGAAAGGGTCATCTAAGTTTGGGAGAGAGAAAGCGGGGGCTTGGAGGAGGGCTTGTTGATGTTTAAGAAAGGGAGTTTTGACAGGTTTGGCTGGGTCAAGAGGCTCAGTTACAGGGCCCCTTGAGGCCTCATAGGAGCTGGGCCAAGAGGGCAAAGTTGGGAACCCATGTCCTGAGGTACAAAGCCTGTCCCAGGAAGGAAAGTCCTTCCCCTTCAGTAGAGGGGACCATCAATCACCTGAGGTGGGCCTTTTGGTCTACTGTAATCTGTCTGGAGGTCAGTGTTAGAGGACCCCAAGGTATTTAACCTGTGATAGAGAAAGCTGAGCCTTGGAAGGTGAAACTCAATAACCCTTTTGTGTAGAAAGTTGAGTAGTAAGGCAGTGTGATCCTGAGAGTGGGTAAGGGTGGGGCTACGAGAAGGTGATCATCAACATATTGGAACAGTGTACTGGGTTGAAGGTCAAGAGAGGATAAATCCCACACCAGAGCCTGGCCAAAGAAGTGAGGGCTGTCCCTGAAGCCCTGGGGAAGGACTGTCCAGGTGAGCTGTTGTGCTAGCCCCAAGGCTGGGTCCTCCCACATGAATGCAAAGAGATTGTGACAATCAGGGTGAAGGGGGATAGTGAAGAAAGCATCCTTAAGATCGAGGACAGAAAAATAGAAGGTGTCTAAAGGGATACAGGATAATCGTGTGTATGGATGGGTACCACAGGATGGGTGGGAAGCACAGTTGAGTTAACAACTCTCAGGTCCTGAACCAGTCTGTATGAGCCATCATGTTTTAAGACAGGTAGGATGGGGCTGTTACATGGGGAGTGGGTGGTTTAAGAATCTTCTTGTCTAGGAGTTTGTCAATGAGAGGCTTTAGTCCCCACCTATGTTTTAGGGAGATGGGATATGTTGGCCCATCTCCCTAAAACACCCTATGTTTGGGTGAGACTGAGGGTCTTTTAGATATATTTTAATTGGTGAGTGGTGAGAAGCAACAGATGGGGAGGAGATATTCAAGAATATTGGATTTACTATATCAGGAGGTAGAGGGAGAGAGTTTGGAGCTGATGAGGGAGGGCAATTAGTAAGTATCATTAGGAAAAGGACATGGGACTGGTCTTGAGTAGTGGGTGAGGTTGTAAAGGAGAAGATGAAATAAAGTTTGGAGAAAAGATCACTTCCCAACAATGGAGTGGGACAAGAAGGCAGGATAAGGAATGAATGAGTAAAGGGAACACCTGATAAGTAACAAGAGAGTGGGCCAGTAGTTTTTGCCTGGTGAAGGACACCATCTACCCCCACCACGGAGATCTGTGAGGGATAAAGCTTACCTAAAAAGTTAGGTAGCACTGAATAAATGGCCCCTGTATCCAGCAGGAATGAGATTGGCCTACCTGCTACTTAGATGGTTACCCTGGGCTCCTCTGAAGTGATCTTGAAGGGGGCCAAGGTCCCAGGGCCATGTCAGTCTTCTGCTGCCAGGCCCAAGAGGTACCAGAGGCCTTCACTCTGTTGAGAGTGGGAGTGGGAGAATGGCCTACCTTGCAGAGACAAAGAGGGGCAGTCCATCTTCCAGTGTCCACTCTGGCCACATTGTAGACAGGGTCCTGGTGGCGGGAGAGGTGATGGGCAGATTTTTGCCAGTTGTCCCATCTGGTTGCACTTGAAGCAAGCCCTTGGAGTCATGTGCTGTTGTCTGACCTGTCTCAAAGTTGGAAGAGGTGACCTCAGGGCAGTCTCCAAGAGCTGGGCCTTTTGCTGGTTTTCGGCCTCATCTCAGTTATTAAATACCTTAAATGCCATTTTCACAAGATTTCCCTGGGGAGTTTGAAGTCCATCCTCTGCCTGTTTAAGTTTTCTTCGAATATCAGGGAAGGATTAGGAAAGAAAATGAGAAGTGAGAATAATTATTCCATCCTTGAAAGATGGGTCTAGCTTAGTATAGTGGATTAAGACTTCAGTGAGGTGTTTTAAGAAGTCAGCAGGGTTTCCAGTTGGGCATTGGATAATTTCTCTGTTTGTCAAAATTGACTGCCCCATAGGAAGCAGTCTGTTAGCCCTGCAAGGAGGCAGGTGAGCATGTAATTCCAGGTGGCTAGCATGGTGAAGTCTTGATAGTCCCAATGTGTCTCCTCACATGGCACAGCCGTAGATCCCATGGGAGAGTGAGATCTGTGCAGTGAATGTCATCAGTATGTGCTTGGGCTGCCAACCAAACTCTTTCCTTTTCATCTGAAGTTAAAGTGGAGGAAATAATAACATATATATCATGCCAAGTCATATCATATGCTTGGGTTAGATATTTAAATTCTTTAATACAGGAAGCTGAGTCATTAGAGAAGGTGCAAAGTCTCTTTTCAATTTGAGACAGGTCAGTCATGGAAAAGGACACATGGACTCTGATAATGCTGTCAGCTCCTGCCACCTCCTGGAGTGTATAGAGATGGGTTGGGCATGCTTGGGAGGAGGTATGGGAGCGGATATGGGATGTGGTTGGGGAGGAGAAGGGTGAAGGTGTAGCAGGGGTTGAAGACAATGTTGGCAGTGTTGGTCCCTGAGGGGCCAATGGCTCAGGGTCAATTGTGACTACTGTAGAAGTGGAATAGGGTGGCAGATGTTTAGGAGAGCCAGCAGGGGTGGAAGAAGGGGAGTCTGAGCCATGGGAGGATGGGGTGGGAGAAGAGATTGATGTAGAGGACTGGCAGGAAGAGGAATTAGGAGGCAGGCAGACAGGGTCCATGAGGTCACAAGTAAGGGAAGAATCTTCAGGAGAGGGGTCAGGAAAAGTTTTGAATTTTGATGAGGATTTGTCACTGGCAAGGAGAATTTGAATGGCATTACAAGATTGGAGCAGGGAGGGTCTAGAACAGAGAGAGAGAAAAGCTTGGACGTACAGAATTTCAGATCACTTGCCATTGCAATGGCAGAAATTGTCAAGATCTATAAGCATGTGAAAATCAAAAGTACCATTTTTTGGTCATTGGGATTTATTGTCTAGCTTGTACTGAGGCCAAACAGTGTTGTAGTAATAGATCAGTCGTTTAGGTTTTATATCATATTGGAGACCAAGGTTCCCGAGGGAGCAGAGAAGGCATCCCAGGGGCAGGGATGCATCAAATTTATAGTGTGTGGTCCTCATAATGTAGTTGGAAGAAAAGAAAGAGAGAGAGGGAGAGAGAGAGAGAGAATGAGAGCGAGGTATGTGCCCTGGTGAGTTTACTTGTCAGGCCAATATAGATGTAGGTCAAGATTTAGCCTCCCTTATGTGATTCAGGCAAGGAGAGCAGACTCATCCACTTGCTGTTTGGTCAAAGTAAGTTGGAAGGGCTGTTGAGCTCTCACCATAGGTACAGGAAAGGAAGACAGAGAGGGAGAGAAAGAGAGAGAGACAGACAGAAAGAGAGAGAGAGAGAGAGTGAGAGGGAGGGGGAAATGTCACCTAAACTGGTTGCCAAGGGCAGGTGTCCTCAGCGTGGGTCACCATCAGTAGAGAATGCCCAACCGGCTAGCCAGGCATCCCTGTGGTAGGCGAAGGGGTGCCCCAGTGGGTGTAGTAGGCATACCTGGCATAGCGCTACCACTTCCCAGACCGAGAGAGAGAGAGCAGGCAGCCCCAATAAGGGTGACACTTACCCAGTCTGAGGAGAGAAGTAGGTCAGGTGGAGGGCAGTGGAAGAGAGGCTAATGATGGATGGGAGAGCTGGCAAGGCAGTAAGGTCTGAGATCCACAGTCCGTAGATATGTGGGGTCAATTAAGCAGTCTGGGTCCAAGAGAGGCAGGACACGAAAGCCAAGGGACCAGCCCTGGGCCAGAAGGTCCTGTTAACCTCTCCCGGGTTTTGGCACCAGATGTAAGGAACTGCTGGATAAAGACCATGCCACATGTAGAAAAGAAAGATTTATTGGAAGCCAGAGTGCTGGGCTGCCTCTCTCGGATTCAGAGTACAGTGGCTTGGCTCGAATGGGTAGGGAGATTTATAGGAGGGGCCACACCGTGAGGAAGGGAGGATGTTCCTCCCAGAGAACAGCTGGGCTGCTGGCCTCCATTTATCTGTGATCACCAGATGGAATGGGTCGACATGCATAGCTAGTTGAGAAACAGGAAGTTCCTATAGTTTTGCAAGCAGGGAAACAAGCAGGAGAGTTTTGCAAGTGGTCATAAATCAGGGTGTCTGATATTGGTGTTAGCCTCGTGACCCTCCCCCTGCCCCAAGAATGCCTGGACCCTAACAACAAGGAGGTGAAAACACCATAACTGAATCCCAGACATGAGCCTCCAGAAATGTTGTGGGATATTCTAGAGGGGAAATGGGACACCAAGGCTTTTCAAAAAGCAATATTTATTAGAGAGCCGACAGTGGCTCAGTGGATTCACATCCAAAGGCTGAGACCCGAGAACAAAGGGGTCTCACCTTATATAACCTTGCAAGCAAGTTACAGAAGCAAGAAGCAAGGTTTAACTCTTACATGGTTGCATGCAACTCTATTGGCTACTTCACCCCAGGGTTATGTGACCTTCTACACATTCAGATTCTTTAAGTTTTATCTCCCTGCTGTGCTGTCCCCTCCCCCTGCTACCTTATCAGAGCACAGACTTGCTTGCTTCTTTTCTGGCTCTCCTCCCTGCTGCACTTACTGTCATGAGCAGTGTCCAGTGGGGCAGTGCAGCAGCTGCAGTGGCTCTCCCCAGAGGAGAATATGGATTACTCCACACTTTTTTTCTAAGCAGTTCATCAAGTTGATGCTTATGGACAGACCAGAAATTCTAGGAAGTTGATTTCCACCAAGTGTTTGGGTTTCCTATTCATCCTACATGATGAGAGTAAGGATTGCAAGGGTACGATCTGTGCTAAGGTTCATCTGAAATAATCCCACAAGTGGTTCCATTTTCACATTTTAGGAAACAAAAAGATTGAAGTATTAAAATCATCGGAATTTTTGTATAACTGAAAACTTATCTCTAAATTATAAATTATGTTATTTGTCATATAATACCATAATGATGCCTTGACAAATCAATTTATTAGAATTTTATTATTGTTTTGAACTTTTCTGTTTTTAGCCAATTTGTGATATAATTTATTAAAATAAGGTAATTAATCTCATAGAGCATTGAACTCAGCGTGAGTACAGGAACACTTTATGCTATGTGAATAGCCTACGTTTCAGAATCAGAAATGCTTACTTAACAATTCTTCCTTAGAAGGCCTTATACGACAATCAATTCATCTCAGCTTGGAAGAAATTTTGTGCTTTAATTGAAAATTAATGCTGTAAACAAAGGATATGAACAATACTTGTGGAATCTTATAAAAAGTAGGAAGGGTAGGAATTTAGATTTTTGTAATCCTGCTTACCAAATTTCTTTCTCAAGTTGGGATATAGCACAAATGCTTTGATTTCATAGAAATTACAAAAAATCACCCAAATTGCTTTCTTAGTCCTTGAAGTTAGAGCGAAATGGTGTGATCTAAATTGACCAGGTAAATGTCTCACTCTGGAAATAGAATGTGAAGAAAATCATAACTCAAAAAAAGCATAGAGGAAGGGTTGAAGGAAGGAGGAGATTTTTTAAAACGTCATTGAATAATAGACACTAGAGGTTTCAAATATCAGTATCAAGAATACATTGCTCTGGTTTTCTAGACATTCAAGTTGGAATACAGTATTGAACCCATGGTAACAAGAGTAACATCCCACGGTCAGCACCAAAATCGGCCATGGGTGCAGGGAGATGTCATGCATGCAGCATGGGTGACAATTCTCATGAGACTCTTACATGACATGATTTCTGCCATGATTGTGATCACTTACCCATGTGTGTCCATTTTTTTAAGCCAGTTTCTTCTACTTTGCCAGTAATTGAGTTACTTAGATACAGTGCAAAGCTGGGAAACCAGCCAAATAAGTCATCCCATGTCACAAAGGCTGTATTACAAGGTTTTGGAGAAAGTGCTGTGATCTCCATCTGCCTCTTCAGATACCTTCCCTATCTTCCCCCATTCTTCTTTGTTCCTGCAAAGCTGAACTCCAAGAGCTGCATGGTGAGGTTCTTTTGCCATTGAGCTTCTGGTTGTATTGCCCCCAACATAGGAAATAATGAAAGACTGGATCACAGACGTGGGAGATATTTTTTCTTGGGATTCCTCCTTGCCAAGCTACAAAATTGCAATAAGTATATTTTCTCATCAAGAGGTGATGTTGCTGTCAGTGTCCTCCCCTTCATCAGTAGCCAGTTCTATCTCCAGCCCTGCTGGTGGTATGTTAGCTTCCTGTGGCTACAATAACCAAGAGCCCCCAAAAAGGTGACATAGACTAGCAGACATTTCTTCTTTTACAGTCCTGTGGGAAGTCAGATGTCCAGGTGTCAGGGAGGTATGTTCCCTCTGTAAGGTTTTGTTACATATCTTTCTCTTAGTTCCTAGTGTTGCCAGGGGTCCTTTGTGTATGCTCATCTTGCAGAGTTATCCCTTCAATTTCTGCCTCTATGTCTCTTCTCTTCATAAAGCCCAATAGTCATGGATTAAAGACACACCCTAATCAAGTATTAACTTTAATTAAGTATATGTGCAATGGCTATATTTCCAAATAAAGTCATATTCTAGACTGGGAAGAATAGCAACGTGAGGAATACTTTATTTCTGGACAGAGGAAAATTGTTTCCTGTTTCTGCTGGCCCCAACATAGGACACATTATATTCTCTTGATGGTTTCACTTAATAGTACTTACAAATTTTAAAATACTTCTTAATAAATTTTTCTCTTTTACCTCATCTGGGATTTCAATGAGACCCTGACAGATGTGAAGTTAAGGGTTAAAGAATTCAAGGACTGGAGTAACACTTCTGTACTGGAGGATGGAGGATTTAAGAAGTAGAAAAGCTAAGAAAGAAAAATTGAACCCCTGAAAATCTTAAATCCCTCACTTATGATCAAAACCAAGGGCTTTTCTAGAGCAATTGAAAAATTTCATCCCATTTCTAGCCCTGGGACTAAAAACATTTAAAAACACACTCACATACTGATTTTAAGGTGGTTAAGGTCCCATATCTGTTCAATTCACAGTTTTACAAGGTCTTTTATAAAAATCTAGTGCATTGATGATGAAGCAGAACCTGAAGATTGAAAACAGTGACATACATGGAGATGACAGGAAACATAAGGATGAAACTCTCTGGGCTGCCATATCAGCCCATGCATAAGAAGCATTTCAAAGGGGTTACATCGATGAGAAGAGAATGTAATTACAGAAAGGACTGTGTTTATTAGTACAAGAACACTTACAAGATACTCTAGATTCTGTGTGAAAAATGAAGTCATTGGTAGGATTTTAAATATTTTCACAACATCCAAATTCTTGCTAAAGTAAAGACACTAAATATTTTGGGAGACTGAAATATTGGAAATGTTTTATTATGTGTGATATAGTCTTCATAGTCTGACTATGTTCCTTGAGATAGGCCAGAGGACTGTCCTTTTATCACGATTTTATATACACATTGGTGTAGAATTGCAATGTTTTAGGGTGACCACATACCCTAGTTCAGTAATGTCTATAGCTATATTGCCATTCAAACCTTGGCTTCTTTGGGTATTTGTGTGTCCTTGGTAGGGTCACCAATGATGAGGGTTTAAGTAATGGTTAGTTAATTACTTGTGTACAGGATTAGTTATTTTTGTGGAATCCACTACTGAGTTTATATAATTATCTAAAACTCTAGGCATGAGAAATAGATTAGATGAAAGCCATGGGGTATAATGTAATGAACATTATTCAAGGTTTTTTTCTGCCTGGCATCGATACATGCTTGATTTGTTTGGTGTTTGGCTGTGTGGTGGTCTTTAAGGACAAGTATTCCTAAGAGGTCTTCTAAATTATTCTTGTTCCTTTTGTTGTAGTCTGGAGTGTGGGCATGTGATCCAAGATTGACCAATTTTGCCAGTGGATATTTGAATTTGGAACTCCTAAGAAAAATAAACAGTTCTGCACTTAGAGTTAATTCTATTAGTTGTAAGGAAATATACCATCCAGCAGCAATGAGTACTGGGTATTGTAGGAAGTAAATGATAAGTGGGATTAAACAGAAAAGGATTTTGTTAGGGCAAGCATCCCCGAGAGGGAATGTGGGGAGGGAGACCTTAGAAGTAGCCAATGGAATGAGATTCAACCTGCATTGCCAAAAGCACAGCCACTCCACTGCACTTCCTCTTCCCCAACATCCATATCATCAGCTTTGAAGAGCTTGGTGGTTTATGAGGTGGTGAGACCCAAACTTTCCCCCTTAAGGGGTAAAGGGGTCTGAATTTTAATGAGCACCTTTCCTCCATCAGAACTATTGCATTTGTCCATACTGCTACATGAAGGCACAGGAGGACCAAGAGATCTGCTAGTCCATCACCTGGGGCTCACACATGTTTTACTGACTAGAAGATGATATTTCACCTTCTGGTCAAGGTCAACAAATCGTTCCAGAATAGTGATGCCTATTCTTGTCTGGTAGCCTATTTAATTTAACAAAGTGGCCTTTGTAAAAGACAGATAGACCCTGCAGTATGTCAGTATACTACTTCACAGTCAGCAAGTAGTATTGCCAGCTGCAGGTGCTACATGTGGTGTCTTGATTGGAGCTGAGTTACTCAGCCCCTGGTTTGTCATGCATGTTTTTTAACTGAAGAAAAGCATTAATTTCCAACATTGTGAGAAAAGGTAATCACTTCCTCACATGTTCAAGTGTAATGGGGAAGAGAATATCATATCAATAATCTTACTGTAAGGCCCTATTTACTGCCCTAACTCCTGCCATGATAAAGTCTGCATGAGTTTGATAAGGCAACCATAAAATTTCCACACAATTAATGAAATAATTGAAAAAAATTTTATCTTATAGTTTTGTAGATCAGAAGTACAACTTGGGTCTGACCCAACTAAAATCAAGGCAGTGGCAGGTCTGTACTTCTCGTTACGGGCTCTGGAAGAGGAACCACTTCCTTCACTCAGCTTATTAGTAGAATTTGATTCTTCACAGTTAAAGAACTGAATTTCCCATTGCATGGATGTTTGTCAAATGAAGGCCCTTCCCTGATTCTAAATACCAACTACATTCTTTGTTTTGTGACCTTTTCATCTGTTTTCATTGTCTGTGAGGATGTATTTAGTGCCTTTCCCTCTTCCACTTTGTTCTTATTCCAACTCATTTTTATAAACCATTCACAGAGGTGTCTCCAATTAAGGGTGCACATAGTTGGGGCCACACTTATTCAGAATTATCTCATGGTCTCAAGCTCCATATTATAGTTACATATTAAAATTATCATTTACCAGATAAGGTAACATCATAGACTTTGGAGTTTAGAGTGTAGACATCACTGAGAATCATTATTCTGTTTACAACAATTTGATCTCTGACTCTCAAAGTTTCATGTTGGTCCTGTACGAAAACTGTATTGCCCCATCTCATGTTCTTAAAAAGTTTCAGTTCATTATAGCATGAATTCAAAACCCAAAATTTCATCAAAATTTTGCAAGTCAGTAGTCCCAAGTCTCATTGTTTAAATTATTTAAATTATGGATCTGTCTGTGGGTCCATAAAGAAACAAAAAACTTGTTCCTAAATACAGCACAGGATGTGCATGATAGACATTCCTGCTTAAAAAGAAAGAAAATAAAAGTAGGAAAGTAATCATTGCTTGCAAACCATTTCAGAATCCAACAAGGGAAACTTCACTTGTTTTTGGTGTCTGGTGCTAATTTTCTATAGCTTGCAATTTCGCCCTACAGCTCTTCCCCTGAACTCCCATGGTGAGTACAACTAAAGAAAAGGAGTTAAGGAGCTGACCAAGGTGACTGTAATCCTAGCACCTTTGGAAAAAAGTTAGGGAGATCCCATCTTAACAAAAATGCTATCTATGGTGGCTTGTACCTGTCACCTTAGCTTCATAGGAGGCATTAAAAGGAGGATTGATGCGTAGGCTGTCCTGGGCAAAATATGTGTAACCTGCCTTAAAAATAACTAAAGCCAAAATAGCTAGGTATAGCACAAGCCCAAGGCTGTGAATTCAATCTCCAGTATCAACAACAACAACAACAACAACAACAAAAACAGAAAGAAAGCAAGGGAATCAAAGACTGGTTAGCAATGACATATATTGTTTCTAGTCAAAGTTCACTGGCCAGAATTATGGTCTTTTGTACAGACAGAATAATGCTCCTTCCCCAATAATGTCAATGAGTTTATTTCAGGAGCCTGTAAATATATTACATTGAATAGAAAAATGGGTTTTTCAAATTCAATTACAGTTATAGGCTGGACCTTACACTAGGGAAATTGTCATAGGTTATCAAGGTTGTCCCAACTTTATCATGATTCCTTAAAAGCAGGTATCTGTCTCTAGTAGGAGAGTGAAGAGAAAGTTAGAAATGCCAAGTGTGAGGAGTCCATACACATTTTCTGCCTCTAAGGTGTAGGTTCCCACCTCAGGGACTGGAAAGAAACCTCTAAGATATAAGGAAAGTCCACAGCTGGCAACTAGAAGCTGGCCACAGTCCTGCAAAGAAAAGGAGTGCGATTCTATCAATGCCTGGGTGAGTGCAGACAGAGTCTTCCTTCCAGCTTTCTTTTTCTAGTCCAGTTGCCTGACACCTTGATTTAGAGTCTCTGAAACCCAGAGTAGAGAATTTAGTCAAGACAACTTGGGAGTCTCTCTTGATAACTGTGAGGAAATGAGCTAGTATCGTTTTAGGTTGTTGGATTTGTGGAGATTTTTTATGTTCCTAGGAAACTAATGAACCTTGTTAACAATACTAGGCTCAGAGATGCTACTGTGTAAGAGTTCCACAAGAAGAGGTTACCAAAAATATTGGTGAGCGCATGCAATACCCTTTACAGGTATACACTGAGTATAAGCTGAAATCATATCATAGAACTGTGTGTTAGGAAGAATACATGCTTAGCTGTGGAAATAAGAAAGAATTGTTTTAAAAGATGCAAAACTCTATACAAAAGACATTTTATTGTCCATCTGTATCACATAGTATTTCGTGTTTAATGTCTTATCAATTCCAGGACATCTGTGGTCAAGGATTGAATAAGACTGCTTATAAATTCTGTGAGATTAAAAAGGAGAAAATCTATTGAAAAAGGGGTAGGATAGAAGAAATTATTTTCTTTCTTAGGGGATATGGCTATTTGGAGTAACAAATCAAAACCTTAAATCAAGAGAAATAAAACATCTACTAGAAATGATGAAAGTTGGTACAAGTTAATGGAAATATTTGGTTAACCTTGTTTCTTTTGACATTTGTTCATTTAGTAAATAAGTGAGTATAATGAAACAAATTATGAGACTTAAATATGTCCTGAATGACAGCACTTTCTCTTAAAAATAAGTATAATATATTGAACATAAAAATAAAATTAGTTTGAAATTTTCCAAATTCAAGAAGCAAGCTATGAATTGTAATAATGCTATTATTTTTTTTAAATTCTGGCTTTTTTATTTGAATTTTTTGTATGTTATCATAGCCTTAGAAATGAGTTACATTGGAAACTCACCTGCATGTGTACTGATCTGTCAATATTGTGACACTTACTCATGATGGTCTGCAGTTTCAAGAAATAATTTTAATAATTTTACACAAAGTGCTAGTATGGTTTGTGAGACTCACAGCTAGAGCAGAAAATGACACTCACCACATAAAGAACCTCATTAATTTACAAGTTATATGATTCCCAAAATTCCCCATGAGCTACCCATGAGTGGTTATATTTATCAGAAAAGTTCATTGATTTGCCCAATATTAAAGGATTTTTGACTGGTTTTCATAGTTAGTTTGTAAGTTTGAACTCAGAGATTTTCACTTGCAAAGCATACACTCTACCACTTGAGCCATACCTCCAGTCCCTTTTGCTCTGATTATTTTGGAGATGGGGGTCTCACGAACTATTTATCTGGGTTGGCCTTAAGCCATGATTCTCCTAATGTCAGCCTCCTGAGTAACTAGGATGACAAGTGTGAGCCACCAGCACCTGGCTGCATGAGTTGTTTTTAAAGCATCGATTCTTTGACAGATAGATAAAAAACGATCAAAACTTGAACTTGATTTATTATATACTTTGAGTCTCAAAATTCGGAATGAGAAAGACCTCTTATGTTGAAGATGGAAATAATTACAAGCAAGGTGGAATGACAAAAATTTGAAAACAGTTTTATCAGAGAAAAGGTGACTATGTAGGGAATTTTGAGGATAGTGGAAGTATTTTGTATGGCACTGTAATGGTTGGATCCACAGACCTACAGAATCCAGCCTGAACCCTCATCTGAACCCAGATGCTCACAAGTATGTTGGGTGATTAAGAGGTATCAATGTGGCTACATCAGATGACAAAGGTACCACAATGATGGTGGATGCTGGTGGTGTGGGAAGCTGTGTGTGTGTAGGGAGGTGAGGTTTGCTTAGAATATGTGTGTACTTTCCACTGAACACTGCTGTGAACCTAGAAATGCTCTAAAACATAAAGTCTAAGAGCAAGAAAGCAAGCTAACAACAGATAGTTCATGTTTCCCAGAACACTGCAGGGATTTCCGCTCTTGCCCTAGCTTCTCCTTCTGTTGGCGCCATGCCCTCTTGCCAAAGGCTGCCTCAGACAAAGTGACCATACAGCAGGACCCACTCAATAGTATATCTCTTTAAATTCTAGAGCAGTCTGAAAGTTCATGTTATAATTCTCTTTTCCTTTTCTCTTATGCTCTGTTGGAGAGCTCCAGGAGTAATGGATGTGTCATTATTCATGTTTTACAGGATTTAATGAAACACTTCATTTTCAGTTGTCAACTCCCTCTCTCTAAGACTCAGACATGCTTCCTCAGGAAGATGAAGGGATGACTCATCTGCTCACAAGTGGAGAACCTTAAAATAGCCATTACTATTGCTTGCATAACTTCTGGGTTTTGCAGGAATTGGCTCTTCACCTAGTGTTTTGCGTGGCCAGCTCCATGCCTGACTAGAGTTTCAGTGTGACACTGAGCTGCTTCATACTTCTTGTGTCCATAATGATAGGTTTAGGCTGCAGCATGTGTCCTTTTGAGCCAGTGGGTCACTGTGAGACCTTTGCTAGGCTCTTTCACCAGAGTTGAGGTTATTCCATAGGAGCTCAAACCCAAGGAACATCAGCTTCCTCTCAGAAACTCTCAGGAATGTCAGGCATGACTAAGTTGATTCTGATGGAGTTACTGACTCATTTGATTCTGAGTTACTGACTCATTTCTCATAGGAGGACATCAATGATAATTTCTGAGATCATTTTCTGCTTTTCCACTTATTTCATTAACACAGGCATATATCATATATTGTTTACATTTTCTTTGCAGCAAAGTACAATTTTAACTTAATGTGTGTACATGTATTTTTATAGGTATAGATAAATAGTTTTAAAATTTTCTGTTGAAATATAACAACCAGTCTTTTGAATAATTGTATTCCATTAGAAAGCATATATATTAATCAAAAATTTAAATTTTAAATAGAATATATTTAAATACATAAATTTGAACCTTCAAAAATATATTTCAATGGTTTAGAGCAATCTCATTTTTATATCAATGGATCCTATGTTTACCAGATACTTTTGCCATAAGTTATGATTCAAGGATTTTTGCCAAACTTACCATCTGGAAATCAATGTGACATTTTTAGCAACTACATTCAACCATTCGTTTATCCAAGTGATTTTTAAAAAATTCTCCTATTTTAATGCTAATAAGAAATCTCATGTGCTTTACTCATAAATTTGATATAACTCTTATTCTTAGAAATATCTCTAAAGACACCGACAACACTGCTAGAACTTGTACTTTGCAGTTTCATTTGAAGTTTCATTTTAAGGGCTTATGACTGCTCTTACAAAAAACTATTTAATATTCAAAACTTACCTTTCAAAACAGTCGATGCACTTTTGATTTTTATCTTAATCTTATATTTTATTTCTCCCCTAAGAACCAATTTATTTGTTTACATAATCCTTTGAAGGAGCTTATTTTATTTAATGTTTGGCTTACTTATACTGTGTGAATTTTCAGTGCTAACTTTTTTCCGTATTATATTTACTATTTTGCTATTAAAAATGCATGTGTCTGCTTTGTTTTTCAAAGTGTATGTTCCCTCATCTCCTACTGTCAATAACACCCTAGCATCTTAAGACATTCTGCAAAATTTAAAGTCTACTTACACACAATTAGTGAAATACAACATTTTAATTCCAAGGAGAGTCTAAGCCTTATGCTCAAGATTTCAAAATAGTTCTTAAAAGTGAAATAAAATTTCCCTGAAATACATTGCATGAGTAAAGTATGCACTGACGAGAATAATAAAGTTTCAACTCCTTCCAAATTAATGATAAAAAATAGTAATAAACAGAAGTAGGCTTCTGAAAATTTTTGTCCTATCTAAAAAATCTAAGACTATAGTTTCAAGTATGGTAGCCCTCTAGACACATATGGCTACATAAATTTAAATTTTAGAAAGAAACAAAGCAAAGTAATATAGGTCAGTCTCTGCCACTGTTTACATTTCCACAGCTCGTTAGATACAAGTACCTAGTGGTAATGTTATAGAGACTGCAAATACTATCTCATTAACAAAGAACAACAATGATCTATACGTGATTAATTTATTTTCCTAACAACTGCTATCAGAAAGCAATTAGATCATGCTTTCTTAAATCATGCTACAAACCACCATAATGTCATAATGCTGTGAACACTTATGTGAAATCCAAAGGTAAAATCTCATCAGAGCTTTCTCAAAACACTCTGTATATGCATGCAAAATATACTTGTACCAAAACATTACATAGTAACTTGTTAATCTGTAAAACATTTTGTTTTTATGTATCAGTTAACTTTTTAAATAATTACACTGTGAAAAAGAAACATGAAAACATATACAAAAAATTGAAAACATTTTTACTTCTGTGCATAACAACAGAGCAATGTGCAAATTCATCAATCATCCAGTTTAACACCCTTTGCAGAGTAGAATCCCTGTAATTTCTTCAAGACGAGGCTGCAATTACTAAGGTGTTTTGGATATGCTGGAAGTCATCTCAGAGTCTTTTTCTGTCATTGGAGATTTAATGAAACGTGAATGATGATGAAGTTTTCATTCTCAATTTTAATTCAGTCTCATTGGATTGTATAATCAATGTTAGATAAAACCTACAGAAAAATCTCTTCATGATGACAGTCACTAGATTTAAATTCCCATGGAAAGGTGAAATAGAAAGCCATGTTGTTGTTTAGAAATAACCGGGGCAGATGGAATAATTGAAGGAAGAGACAACCACTGGCATCCTACATATAAAATTATAATTAAAAAATAAGTTTACTGCTGTCAGTAGAAATGGTATTCAAAGCAGACTGCTGTAGGAACATTGCAAACCATGGAGGATGAGGGAGAAGAATACTCTAGGAAGAGGAAAGAACTAATGCAGAGGTCATAAGGCAGAAATGAGTTTGTTCTGGTAAGAAAAGAGAAAACTCAGACTGAAGTATGATGAGCAAAGGGCAGGGTGACCTGGGCCACTCGTTATAAGGGGTAGAGGAAAAGGATGGTGATACTGAAAAAGACTGTAAATAAAGGTAGTTTCACCACATTTGCAGATAACAATAAATTATAATTTGTGAATCAATCAATGAAGAGTCTCCTCATATCTAATTGTGTGTTTCTGATCAGCTATAACCAGACATTATGAATATCTTCGTCTATGTAGAGATTGAGTCTATATCCATGTCTGCAAAGATAGAGAATTCTGTCTCCAAGTTTATAAGTCTATAGCCCTAAACTGTTCCTGAGTTTCAGATATTGAGCTCCTAAATGCCTTCTTGACAGCAAGAGACCAACATGGATTTTTAAAAGACACCTCAAGTATTCGAAGTTTAAACATTTTTCCCTTTCTGAAGAGTCTTTTAATCAAAATACTCCACTAAAATATTTGCATTTATTTCTTGGCATTATTTGTGATTTCTCTCTCTCTCTCTTACAGCCTGTTAGCAAATTATTTCAAATCTACTGTGAATATACATTTAAATCCATCAATCGTTGCAATTTCTTCTAACACTACTCTGGTCCAAGTCACTGAAACTTTGCCCTTCACTCTAGAACCCAAATATGTTTTTACTGAAATCCCTGGTTGCACCATTTCTCACCTTTCCCACCTTATCCACCTGATGGCTTTGGCCATTATGTCATTCCCTTGCTTCTGTGGTTTATAGACAAGGTGCTCATATGATTTGTGGGTCAGGGAAGGTTATCCCATAGCTGAAATGGGACCTGAATTCACAGTTGCATTTCTAAGATGGTGTAATTCGCAAATGTGGTACAGAGCTCACACTTATGGTGCTAGAGTGTCAGGAGGGAGAGAAAAGATTCATAACTTGAGCAATGGTAAGCCCTAGGGTTCAAATGCATACTGTCTCTAGGAAGAGGGACTGAGAGCTCAGGCTGGCAGGACACAGTCTGCTTCTGCCTCCATTCAGTCCTCGAGGGGGAATTCAGGACCATGCAGAAACCATGTGAAGTCACCATTTCGCTCAGTGGCTTTCACAGTTATAAGTTGTATTTTCTGATCCTCCTCCAAAAGGACAAAATTTGTTATCTGAGATTGTCTGATCATTCAGTGTTAGACTGAGAATCTCAAATATAATGTGGATGAGGATATAGCTATCTTCCTTCTGTCCAAAACTAATTCCATTAACTGAAAGTAATGAATTGGAATAATTTTTTGTAGGAATGGATTTTTATCTGCTTCTGGTATACATACCTTTGTGTACACTGTTCTTGAACATTGGCTATTTTCATTTATATTTCTTCTGAACAATAAAGTATAGCAGAGGTGATGGGATATTATGTTATAAAAAGGATATGGCTTTGGTATTGTAGTCTCATCTTCCTTTTTCGCTCACTCATTCACTTGCTCGCTCCTAGGAGGCTACCTGCTTCCACATAAGGCAGTTCTACAGGAATACCTGTGTTGTAAGGGACAGGCTGCCAAGAACCACGTGGATGAGTTAGGCATGGCTCTTCTCCCTGCCAGTCACAACTTCAGACAAACCTGCAGCCCCAACCCACAGCCTTTCTGCAGTTTGGTCCCAGAAGAAGCTGCACATGGATTTTGAGCCTCAGAATATATGAATTTTTAGGTATTTGTCTCTTTGTATTGTCACCTTTGGGATCAATTGTTTTCATATAGTAATACCTAGATATCCATACTACCAAATTAATTAACATTATTTATTTCTTCCTGAAAAAAATCTAGCTGTGAAACTTTGTTGAAAGTAGATTTTAAGTACCATGCTCTGGTAAAGAGCAAATTCTGATTTGGTGAAACAAGTAGTGGCAACATTTGTACAGATTGTATAGGTGGTCTTGATGTGCACTTCTCTTTTAGGCTATGCATGACATTTTTTTTAAAGCGTCGTATACAAAATCACAATCAGAGATAACAAAATAACTTTCTTATTCAGGTCAAAATTTTAAAAATATTTGTTTATCTTTCCATCTAAATTCTTTGTACACATGCATTTATCTATTCATATACTGCCCATTTAACACAGCAGGTCAATTTTATTCAGTTCTTGTTTATCTCTGTAGCCAAAGCAATGACTGTTGATTAAACTCTGAGAACTGTGTGCATATAGTCACTGATGAAGGATCCCATTCCATGAGTCCAAGGCAATGGGCCACGATGTACTGGGCTGCTGGCATTGTTTGATAGAAATGCAAAGATTCAAGAAGTGTATGGGTAGTGGAATGATTCATGGCTGCTCATTCAGCTGCTTGAAAACTCCACTTAAGAGTACAGTCCCCAAGACTGAAGATGCTTCACAAATATATTTCATAAGTTTAGAAGTCCTATATTAATGGGTGAAGGTGAAATAAAATTAGGTTTTAAGGTCATCACCTTCTGTATCATTGATTTTTCAATTGGTTGTAATGTGTTCATAATTAACATTCCAGAAACTCACATTCTTGTTGATATAGGCACCAAATTGGCGAAGAGGGAGGAACAGTTCCCAGCTGTCTGGATATCTCTTGTAATGAGAAAAAAAAAATACAGAGGTGTATGATTGGAAAAATGCTGAATTACTGCATTTCCAGGAAAGGTACAGATGTGTAAAATAGGTATTCAAGGTTTGAATTTTATCTCAGATTATCAACGAAGGTAAATATATAATCTTTCCCCAATTACTTATAAAAATAATTCAAAACCTCAAGTTAAAAAATAACGATCAGAGTAATAAGTTCTTATAATTATTTATTCTTAAGAGGAGGATTTTAATGAAATGCGAAGATTAAAATTTTGGTGACTTGACAAAAAATACTCAACCTTCACTTACCTTGAGTACACATGGCCAAACATCATAAAATGTATAGTTGCAATGGCAGATTGTATTATGTTAGTTCTATTTAATATTTTTTGTGGTATTCCATTTTTTAAATTAAATATTACAATACCTGGATGTACTGAATCATGTGTGCATTTCTTTGTTCTTTTCATCCACATCCAAATGTTTTAGAGTTATGTCAACGTAACCCCCAAATTGTTCTTTAATGAGTTCTTGTTTCTATATTTCCCAAATGCTTTTAGTTGAGACTATTATAATCCCCTGTCTGAAATATGGAGAGACAATCAGCTAAATACTTTATCTTGCTGAAAATATGCATGTTTTATAGTATTAATTATTGGAAGTTCTCTAAGCTGATCCTAGAATCTGACCATATTGGGTTACTTGAGGTTCTGTGAAAGTATCATACTTCTTATGTCATTATGATTTTTGACTTGTTTTTTCCATGTATTTTACTCTTTGCAAGTTTCTCTTGAAGTGTTTATTCCTGTGTTACTACTGTGAAGTCTTCCTAGATTTCTACTTCTTTTCCTTTTCCCCATAAGTCTTACGTTATGTGAATGCATAATCTATTTGTCATTAGAACATAGACCTCCATTCACTGAGGGTCTGTATCTTTTATCCTATTGTCTACCCTAATATCTAAATTATGAGAGGTAATAAATATTTTTAATACATTATTGCATGCTTTATTGAATTATTGGGTTGACTCATTCATGAATGAATTGAATTATCATTATATCTGAGTAGAATGTCACCCAGTAGAATGTCGACACACCTAGCTATAAGAACTTTTGGAGAAAACAAAATACCAGCTTAACCATGTGTTGTGATAGCCATATGAGTTGATTCCTGTTATCACTGGCTTTGTAGAAACACAGCGAATGTATTCACTGATTCATTTAATGAATATTTACTCATGAGTTACCACATCTTAATTACATTTTGAAGATATATTAATTACAGTACCTTAAACAATGCTGAAGTTTCAATGTCTTCCTAAAACTTACGTTCTAGTAGGTAAGACATGAATGTTCAAATAGACATATAATATTGAGATGTAGTAGAGTGCTATGAACCAAAAAAGCAAGATAAATAGTTTTTGGAAGTAAAAAAAGAGATATATTTAAATAATGACAATAAATGCACCTTTTAGGAGGAGATATTTGAGCAAAGGTTGAAAAAGTAAGAGGGAAAGCTATGTGACAACAGTCAAAAAGAGCATCATTGGAATAAGGAAGAGTAAAAGCCGAGAACCTGATATGGGTTCCCTAGATGTAGAGAGGACAATGGGGACTCTTGTCCAAGGGAGGGAAGAAAGATATGACAGAGAGAAAGCCGAAAAAACATGTGGTCTTAGCTGGAAACAGGCCTTGGTGCATTTCCATGGCGAAGCTCAATAACAGAAATTGTGACACATAATTAGAATCCATCTTGAATTCAGAGAATTTCATGTACTCAGGTGTCAGTCCTCGTTAAAGGATCGACTCCCATACTGCGAAATGAGTGAGCCAACACTAGCTTGCTTAAGAGAGAAGTTGGATGTGCTTAAACCAACCCTAAAGGTGGAGATACATTTATCTTCTTAAAGTGAAAACAAACAAGGTTAGTTGACTAGAGCAATGGTTCTTTACCTTCGATGCAAACTTGCATCGTCTGGGAAACTTTCAACTCTTGAAGCTCTGGTCACACCTCAGATTGACTAAAACCAGACCCTCTGGTGCTGTCAGCACAAAATCAATAATTTTAAAGATTTCTAGAACCAGATTCCTTGAATGAAGAGTGCTATGAGATGACAAGAAAAGGAAGCACCACACATATTGTGGGGTGTGGTACTTCCCAAACCTCATTAGTTTGGGAAGCTCTTAGGTTATTTTAACCAGAGAAATTATAAGATATGATTAAGATTTTAAAGGCTTTTTTTATTGGTCATGTAGATAATTGACTGAAAATCCAACAGTAGCCCAAGGATACCAGTTAGAAAGACATTGCAAGAATTAGAGGTGAAGGCTATTAAGAACTGATAGTGGCCACGGCTGGTTGGTGGTAATGGAGTTGGTGAGACATGGAAAATTCAAGATGTACTTTGACTTTATAGCCAATAAAACTATCTGGGAACTGAATGTTTGCTACTAGAGAAAATAAGAACCAATAATTTAGGCTTGGCAATCTGTTAGTGTCATCTATTAACATCATGAAAAAAGCAGGGAAACCCTGTCCTATAGGGACAGGATAATGATGAATTAATTATTCTGAAGAGTAGCATTAATATTGGACATACTAATATTAAAAAACTTCTGAGAATTCAAACAGGAGATGCCCAGAAGGAAATCAGACACAGGACTCCTAGATTCAGAGGAGAAGGGAATCTACAGGTAGAATGTGATACTCACTAGTATTAAACCATATTTATAAGTGAGGATGAGATCACTATAGGCTAAGAAATAATTTTTAAAGGGGGAGAAATATTCAAAGAGTTAAGTTGGAGCCTTGGAGATTGTGGAATTTCTGGTAGTGAATGTATAGTTGACATCAAGGGTTTTCATGGAAAACTAGCAAAATGTGAGACCACAGGAGAAAAAAATAATGGATCATTTCAAATACTACTGCAAATCAAAGATGAAGATTAAAGATAGATACAGGTATTTGGCAAAAATGGACATCATTTATGACTTTGATAAGATCAAGTTCAGTGAAATGTAGGAAAAAAGGTCCAAATGAAATAAAATGAATAGACAATGAAAAACTGTGATGGGAATTCAGTAAGTAGGGAAAATCTTAAGTATTTTAGAAGGAAACACAATATAAAAGGTTATTATGACTGAATCCATGGATCCTAAAACCATTTTGTTGCTGTTATTCAAATTAGGAAATATTAGAACATTATTTTATGAATAACACTTTTTTTTCACAAGAGGAAGTATGGATGCTAGATGGGGGAAAAGCTATTTAGGATCAAAAGAAAAGTCCAGAGTCCTTTTCCAGACAAAAGTGTGTGTTTATTTCTCTGTGCTCTCTTACTAAGTATTATTACAAATCCTGAAATGATCAAAGAGCTGATCAATTATTAGAGTGAAGGTGGTAAGGGTGGTGTGAGCTGAAAAGAAAAGATGGTGGCCAGAAAACGAGATATTTAAAGTGTTGTAGGTGCTATGGTTCTTAGTAATAACTAAACTTTTATGTGACTGTGGTGACGCTGGAGAGATTAAAAAAAAGTGGAAGTCAACCTTTTGCAGAGGAAGTAGCAGCCAAATGTTTATAACTTACAGAGATGTTTAAGTGATTATAAGAGTGGTGCTGGAGAAAAAGACAGTAACTAGTGCCGTGATAACAAGTCATCATTAAGAGTCATCATTTGCTTCTGAATAATGAATGGAAGCCTGAGGTCAGACCTATTCTAGAAACAACAAGTGCCATGTTCCCAGTTTTGTTGAATGTAAATTTTGTGTGCAGCTCAGAAACTTAAATCTTAAAACTCTTATTTGAAAGAAAAATTCTACTGATTTCATTTTTATTTATTACAGGAAAATTAATTGAGAAATCTGACCTTTACTATGATTAATAATTCACAAAGGCTGCAAAATTGATGGATATCACACATGTTTTCACTGTTTTCCAGTCTCAATTTGTAGAATATAAATGTTAACACACTGTCATCTCAAGTGCTTATGTATAAATTAACCATGCACAGTTGGAACACAGAGGTTTAAAGTGATAATGAACTATGATTTTAGAATATTCACCATTCTCACCCATGTGATCATATCCTGGCATTTCTCTAGTCTCTGCTTTGTTCTCTGATTTCATCTGGTGCTATTCTCTATCTTTCTCTGCCTTTAGAATTTAAACATTCTAAATTAGTAGCCCTGCTTGAACTTCACTTCATTTTTCATCTTTTCTTGTCTTTGCACACTGTTCTCTTTTTCTAGGATATCTCATTTTCTCTGATATCTGACTAACTCATCCTCTAAGACAACAGCTTGTGAGGCCTTCTCAAATAAGTTTCTGATTGCTTCCTCTTTTATATCTCCTGTATTAGTTTATGACCACAAAGTGGGGTATTTTTGTTTGCAAATTATTTCAATTTAGACTCTGACATCTCTAAGGCAAATATCATATGCTATTTACCTTTTTATGTGGAACATGGCATAGTTTTTGACACATTGAACTGGGATTAGTGCTTGGATTACACTCATGTGCCACAACACTTAGCCCAAATAAATCTGACACTAAAGTAATGTCATTTAAACATTTAAACTGCAGTTATAGGACATGTGAAATTTATAATTACCAGAATTAAGAACAGGAGAAAAATTAATGAGTCATGAAACACAAGAATATGTAGAATGTTTAAACATAAGACCACGTCATTGTTTATGAATATTTCCACTTTTTAAGAGTAGATGCAAGGAAAGGGTGAAGGAGACTGAATATAGTAGAAATGTTATGTACTCATGTATGAAAATGGAAAAATAAGAGATTTTGAAATTATTCCAGGAATGGGGAGAGAGGGTGATAAAGGAGAACAATGGAGAGGGATAAATTCAACTATGATATGTTGTAAAAACTTGTAAATGTCAAAATGCAACTTCAGTACAACAATAATTTAATTAAAAAAGTAGATCCTCTAAGAAATACCTTTTAAGTAGTTGAGAAAGGGCCTATAAGTCACTTGCACTTTTTAAACCTTTATTTAAAGTCACCTTTGTCATGGTCACTAGACAGTAAAGCATTAATAAAAGTTGGAAAGGAACAATGTTGAAGTGTGCCAATGAAGCAGCTTCTTTATGAGTTCACAAAAGGTGACAATAAGTTGTTCAACATTCAGAATAGAAACAGTTTGTGACTAATACTCCCAGATTCAAAAATCATATTTGATCTACTTACCAACCCCCCAAAGGAGACATGATTAATTACATTAAAAAAAAATCTCCAAATCCTGCATTTCAAATTTTATACCTTTTTTTTCCCTCCTACCAATCTTGGCCCCTTGCTTATTATTTTTTTTTATCCAGATTGCCCATATTTGTGTGTAATAACACACCTGTGATTACCTGCTGTCTCTGTCTTACTTCTCAAAACCCCTTTCTGTGCTTCTGGGAATCAATTTTCAAATAAATTAATTTTACTCACCTTTTCTCAAAGTCTGCCTCTGGAAAATCCAACTCAAAAAGGTTAACACAGAACTATATTTTGCAGGCATGAGGAAGACTCTCTCAGATCATTGAAAACATGGAGAAGAAAAACTTGGCAGGAGAATCAGGATATCTGTAGCTAATTTGTTCTCAGAAATCAAACTTGGATTTGCACAAAACAAAGGTATATGTATGATATGAGACAGATACAAAGAGCTTTGTTCATTTCACAAGAAGGGCTGGTTTTAATTTGTACATAATATAAAGGATAAAGATGAAACATAATGACCCCAAACTATTTTATTTGCATTTGTACGGGTCAATGTGTGGAGAGAATGTGGGATCACTGAAATGATAAATCCACAACAGGATATAAGATTGATTTCAACAATGCTAGCATTGCAAAGAGGTTTAGAGGATACTTCATGCTGTACTTCACGGTGCTGAAAACTTAGGGAAACAGAAAGCAGGTCATGGATTGAATCTTCCAAAGCAGGATTATTTAAAGAACAGTTTGAAGAGAATAGTCTCAGAAAGTTGCAAAATCATTAGTAGATAAACCTCTGCTATGGTAGAGATATTTGAGAATTATTCATTCCTAAATAAAAGAACATTTATAATGTCTTTTCCTTCATCCATATCTTTCCTTTATCAATATCTTATCAGTAAAAACACAAAGAGCATGGTAAGAACATAAAATCAACTAATTTGAACAAATGCTTTGATCAACTGCACTGAAAGTGTGCCTCAATAAAATAATGACGTTCAATGAAATGGTTTAATGTAAAAGCCGTATCTATGATAGAGCTGAAGAGAAGAGATTGTCATGTTTGCTTCTTAGCAAGAGATCTTGGTGTGATTCTTGACTGTGATTAAATGTAAGTTCCAACAAAAGATATGAGGACTTCATTTTTCACAGGGAACAGACTGATCATTCAAATTGGATAATACAGCACTTTATTGCAACCCTTGATTTTCTTTGATCTCATTAAAAAGCTGTTGAAAATAATTTATTATTTAGTTGTTAACAGATGATAAAAAATTCATTTTTGCTAATGGCACAATCTGATTATATTTTATTGCTTGACTTTTATTGGTCTTGATAAGAGGAAGGTAGATTAATTACATCTCTATTTCACCATTTCCGAGACAGATAAAATTATATTTGCTGAACTAGGACTTACTTAGATCAAATAGCTTTTGCTATATTTTAATTAGATGATTTTTGAGACTGGAAGTACATATAGCATCTCTAGTACTTTATAATTTATAATTCTTCTTGAACATTAGTCTACTAGATGATTCATATAGAAAATAGAATTAAATCATTCTTATTACATGAAATGGAAGTAAAATAGTTTTGATTCTTAACAAACTGGACACAGTTTGCCAAAAAAAAAAATCGCCTTTTGATCTCTTTAGTAGAATACAAGTAGGATATTTGGATAACAGGTCCTGAAGGGAGTGAAGGAAAGATAACAGAAACAGAGCTTTTGCTTGTATTTTGGGAGATTTATTTTCCTGATTCCCATTTACTATCCACACCAATTCTGCTGTTCACTGAGGAACACAATGCTACTGAAATGTCCCAGCAAACTCAAGGGCAAACTAAATTTCTTTAATTCTTCTTTATGTAACAGGTATAGACCAAGCTGGAGCATAAAAAATAATATTACTTAATAGAAAGAAATAAAGACAGCTACTTGTAACAACCTCATGTCAATATATTTTGAACTCTTTCTCTGCCTGCATGCCAGGTGTCTTTTGAGTAGCTACAATCACTTATGGTAGTGGATTCATCACCTCAAAAGTTTTTCACTTCATAATCCCTGGTATCAGACCTGTGGTTATTTGTTACGGGTTGAATTACCTGTTACCCGTAGATGTTGATGTTCTAACTTCCAGGATCTTGACTGTGGCCTTATTTGAAATAAACCCTTTGCAGATGGTTAAAATGAAGACTTTAGGACAGGCCCGAATCCCATATAACTGCTGTCTTTATTGGAAAAGATAAATTTTGGCACATAACTAGACATGCACACAGGGGAGATGATGTGAAGACATCAGGAGAGATGGCGGTCTCCAAGGTAAAGAACACACAATGTTTCTGGAAGCTAAGAGACAGAAATGAAACAGTGCACAGTCCTGAGAAGCCCAGGAAACTGACACCTTTGCCTTGGAATTCTGGCCTCCAGATGGTATTTATTTAAAGTCCTTTACATTTTAGTTTACTTGAATTTAAATTGTGCTTAATTTCCTGTGAGTCAATAACTTTCTATGGTTGAAGTCAGTAAGTTTGTGATGCTTTGTTATGGCAAACTAGAACCATAGGTTGCTCTTAAATGACAAAGGGATTAGTTGAAAATACTGTTGCAGATAGAGTAAAATTTCCTAATGACCTGACTCTGAAATAGCAAGATTATCCATTATTATTTGTGCAACTTCAATTTAATTACAAGTCATTAAAAATGAAAGAAGGAAGCAGCAGTGGCGATTAGAGAGTCATCAAATGGGAACCATCTGGCCCTTGGGTTTCGGCTTTAAAGACAAAGCAATGGGTCTCATGGCAGGGTCTAGGAATGTGATGGAAGGTGATGCTGGAAGTTGGAGAGGGTGAGGCACCAGATTCTTCCTGAGAGCATCCAAAAGGAATTCATTCAACACTTGCATCTAACCTAGCAAGACCAGTGCTGAACTCTGACCTACAGAATTTAAAGATAAGACATCTGTTTTGTTTTAAGCCACTAAGTTTGTCATAAATTTGTTACAGCAATCAAAGAAAACTCAAATATATCCCTGTAGTCTACTGGTAACTGCTACAGGGACTCAAAGTGACATTTCGGGAAAGCAGTAGCATATATAAATCATTGGTTTTTACCTATTCCCTTATGGTAATGTATGACAAAACCCTAAACCTTGATGTTTTACAAATAACTATTTTGCTACTTTATGGTTCTGTGAAATGGCTTGGAAGATCTACTTCCACTTATAGGATTGTTTCAGGCTTACTAACCTTATCCACTCCAAGATTGGGCATCCTGCAAAAGTTTGATTTCAGGAGTACGAAGAACCAGATGCTTGTGGTTCTTCCTATCACCTTAGCTTGGAACTGATGCTGTAACATCACCTTGTCTTCATTGAAAAAAGAAGAGCATGGTCACACCCAACATCAGTGTCTTAGGGAAGTGAGCTATGGCAAGGGCAGGGAGGAAAGCAAGGGTGATGGATAGAGAGTGGGCTCTACCACACCATCTTCCAATTTAGTTTCCTCTCTGAAGCAAATCTTTACTTTGGAAGTGCAACATGTCAGGTTAGCTTCAGGGGGAAAGCATCAGCAATGCACAGTTATCAAATGGCATAAAATTAGATGAGTGCAGTCAGTAATGTAATGTACTTTCTATGGAAAATATAAAATAATACTAAGACCAGTATATATTAGTCTACTTTTTAATCATTACCATGGGCCAAAAGTCTTTTTTATTTCTTTTGAATGGTGTTTCTCTACATTGTCCAAGAAGGCTTTGAACTCCTAGGCTTTGACCCACCTTCCTCAGCCTCCTGAGTAGCTGGGATGGTAGAGACACATCAATGCACACAAATAGATAACAGTTCTAAATAAGATTAGTGATAAAGTATCTCTGGTTAACACTGAGGACTTTACCTTACACTTTGTAATGCACGATTTGTGCTCTGGAATAGCAGTGGATGTAAAGTAAGTATAAGATTATTCAAGATTTATGTGAGGAGGCATAATTTTGTTCATATTGGCCTGTAGACCAGAATAGAATCTTCAGAAATAAATGAGACTATTTCAGGAATGAATGAAATAGCATAATTACTTTAAAACAAAAGAAAAATGAGTTTGGGGAAATAATAACAAAATATTAATACATTTTAAGAAAGTTATACAGCTTATACCTGCATTACTTTCTCTATGTAGAAATGGTTCTAGCGATATATTGTCTAGTATTTTAAGAAATTTTCTTTCAACTATTGCAAATAAAAGAACTATGGCTCTGATTCTTGGAATTTTTTGATAAAACTCAACCATTGTATGTGTTATTATTCAGCATTGTCACTTTCCTTTTATTGATTCTTTCCATATTTCTCTTCATCTTTCTCAACAGTGATGGCAATTGGTGCATTTTTCACAGTTTTAATCTTTCTTCTCATCCACAAATAAGACAGCTGATGGGTGATTGTCTGGAGCACAATTTACTAATCAATACCATCTTACTTTCTTTTCCCTTTTTAAATAGTGTGGGTATAAATTATTCCAGAATTAAGTCATCTAACATTCATTGCTCACAATAGTTTTATTGTATCACTTGTTCTTAGCATTTGTACTCATTCAGTATGGTAAATAAGCCAGATATTATATTTGTGTGTTTTTTGCCAGGATGATGCAGCATATTCAAAGATATAAAATATTTCCCTCTTTTATTCCAACTTTAACTTAATTTATTTCTTATTTTTTATTTTATCTAGAATACTTTTGAATATTTAGATCCACTCCATGGCCTGCATTTTTCAATGGTATCTTATAAAATAACAGATACTGTTATGTCATCATACTCTGAACAGTAAAGGAAAATACTGCTTCACAGCACTGGAAATGATCAGAAGTATTTATGAATCAAAAAACAGATTGAATAAAGTTAACATAATGTTTAGAAATTATTCTCTGTAAGATGATGAGATAGTGTACATTCAGGGGGGCCTGGCCATAGACTCTAATGAGAAAAATAGCTTAAAAGGGAAGACAGTCTTAAAAAAGAATCCCATAGCTGTTGGGACTTTTGGTTTCAGCTCCCACATGCAATGAGGCTTTAACACTGCATTTTTTCTACAGTGAAAAACATCTAGAGAAACTGAGAAACCAACGACTGCTCTCAGATGCTTGTGAGAACTCACTGGCGAGGACTTTCACTATTGTGAAGTCTCAGAAGTCATGAACGTCCAGGGAGACACACCTGAGATTTCCTACACAGCCGGAGGATGCTGATTTTATGATTTTAGCCTTAGGAGACCAGAGGGAGGATTTATCTGAGATGTGCTGGACTCCTGATCCATGGAAACTGCATAATAAAAATTTTATGTTGTTTTAAGGCACTAAGTTTGTGGTAATTGTTGCACAGTAACAATATGCATACAGAAATGCATTGAGCATATTTCATACTTTATATAATTTGCTAAACCAACTATACAACAAAGTTGGTTTATATCATATATAGAAGAAAATTGTATTTTATTTACAACAGTGACATTTCCTATTATTATTACTGCATTTTATGTTACAGTCTTCAATTATACTTTAGAAATAAATCACTTATCTACTGATACCATTGTCTTTACACTTGGTATACAGGACTGTATCTTTGGAATAGGACTAAAACTAAGTGCTTTAATGCTGCAGCTTTGAAATAAAGTATTCCATAAAATATTAAAAGATACAATGTAACCTGGAAGAAATGACTAGACTTCCATAATAATTGTCTATACTCTGATTTAGGCATTAATTTGCTCAAAAGAACTGAAATTTTAAATGTAAGTTCTTCTTGGCCTTTTTACCCTTCTGTACACTGCTTCCATAGAAAGATAAAAGACTAGCAGGCAGAGGAGGATGCAGATACGGGAATGAGGGGAAGGTGAGAGAGGCAAAATTATTTCAGCAAAAGGAAGGGTCTTACTACTTACGAAAAGCACTTAAGTAGCACGTGCTTTTCCACAGGAAAGTCAAAGTCCATTTTACCAAACCTGTGGAGTAGATTGCTGAGAAAAGAAATCTTCACACAAAATGATGTAATGTGATAGATTCTTTGAGTACCCCACAAAACTGCAACTCAGACCCCTTCACAAGCATTAAATATTGCATTTAATAACATCTATTTTTTCCAATATGAAGATACACTGGCATGGAAGTGAAAGAGGGACTATTTAGGAAGAGGAAGGAGACTAGCAAGAGGGAAGAGGGGAATAAGCAAGGGTAATGGGGTACATGATCAAATTATATGAATGTGTAAAAATGTCATGATGAAACTCATGATTTTGTACAATTAATATGCACTAATTAAATAAGAAAAAATCTAAAGAAAAATATAAAAGAATATTTTTTAAAACCTTATGGCCAGGTGTGGCATTTCATGCTTATAATTATAATTATAGTAGTAGGTGGGGAGCAGGGATATTACAGTTTGCAGCCAGCCCAAAGAAAAAGTTAGCAAGATTCATCTTAATGACTAAGATAAGGATGGGGACTGCACATGTCATCCCAGCTATGCAGGAGGCATAGATAGGTTGGAGGATCATAATCTGAGTCTGACCCTGGGGCAAAAGTGTGAGATTCCATTCAAAAAGTAACTAAACCAAAAAAGGGCTGTGGACCTGGTTCAAGCAGCAGAGCATATGCCTAGCAAACATTACACCTTGAGTTCAAACCCAAAAACCAAAAGGGGGGAGCAAGAAAATGAGAACTTTAGTGCAGAAGTCAGTTGCATTGGGAAAACATCAGTCATTAAACACTTGCAATAGAAATACAGCATTTTTAGTTTTGAAAGCTGGACATCTGCAATTTTGGTACCCACATGGCAGATATCAGGGGAGGGTACTCCTGTATTGCACAAGGCTGCCTTCTTGTCCAGTCTTCAGATGGTCTCCCTTCACTGTGTGAAAGCAAAGAGGCATAGAGTGAGATCCCTCATGTCTCTTCTTGTAAAGACAACGTCCCCACAGGAGTGTATCCCCAATTTATGAGGTCATTTAACTTTAATTCACCTCCTAGAAGCCCGGTGTCCAGACATAATAACATTGGGTATTAGGATTTGAAGATATGAAGTTATGGGGAAGACACAATTTAGGCCACAGCAAGTATCATGTTACTGAGTATTATTGATTATTATTAAATTAAGTGAGGCCACCTAATACCCAAGAAAAAGGAGCAAGGAAGCAGGAATGAAAAAAGGAAGGGGATTCCTGAGTACATCAAGTATTAGACAATTGTTCTGTTTCTAATACTTTTCATCACATTTTATTATATGTTTCTTAAAATAAATGTATTTTACCAATTTGACCAGTTATCTTTTATATCAAGGTCTGAGTTTCTCTTAGTTCTAAAAGCAGCCTGCCTCCACAGCCTAGCCACCATGCTTTAATTTTCTGCAGAGATGTCCTTGTCCTTTGGCTGTTCTTTCTATGTTGGGGTTGAGACATATGGTTTCCCTGTGTATAAGTTCTTCATCCTTAAACCTTCAAGGTCTCTTTAATTAAGACTCACCATGATCCAATATCATGACATTTTAAAGGAATCAGATGATTTTCTAATGAAACTAACAAGATATTTAAGACAATCTTTTCCTAAAATAGTGTAAAAATTATGCAGGTTTTATAAAACTATTATATGATATATTATTAATGTTATGTAGTTGCCATATGACATTCATATAATATAATGTTGCACTTTGGATATCTAACAATTTAAGAAAATAACTTCAATAATCTTGCATTGATTTTTAAAGGAAGCTGAGCTGTATTTCGTTTATAAAATTAAGTTATCAGTTTTATGGGCATCTTAAGGACTCAATATTTATTGAGAAATTAATGAATTTTATGTAGAATACTCTTTTCCTTGTAGGAAAAGCATTCAGTTCAGAAGGCACAAATGAAATGTTAGCATGTCTGTGCACCTTATCAAGGATGACAGGTCTGAGAGACTCTGACCTGACCTCCAGGGATAGGAGTGGTGCCTGGATTTGATTTGACAGATGCCTGAGAAATACAGCTGTCTTCAGCCTCATTTGAGAGATCATGAACAGAAACACTGAACTACTACTTTGTGATGAAGATGAAGACCCAACTCTCTAGTGAGAATAATTTTCATCTGACCAAAAGTTAATTTTATTCTATGGAATTACTATTTATTCCAGAGGGTAAGGACTTCAAAGTAAAGGTATTATTACTCTCCATGTGGAACAGAGGAAAATGCAAACACTCAAGTCCAAGTTTCCTGAAACTGTTTTAAAAATAAAATGTATAAATATTATCTTTCTCTATAGACTATATTTCATTATTTTAAATTTTATAGAATCTGGTAAATATACATCATAGAAGTGAGTAATAAATAGACACCAATGTTTTTCCTTAAGGGAGCAAGAAAATAATTTCCTTTCTATTATATTTAGCTCATTTTATATGATTAAATGATGATCCAATAGTGAAGTCAGCCATTACTGGAAGTGTGTTCCACTGCCCGGTAAATGATCCAGGCCCAACAGCCACCAAAGGCAATATAACCATAAGTGTGATTTATGACCAGACCACAGAAAATATGCTAACACTCTCAACCATTTTCCTTCTGGATGTTAGGCACAAGAAATGTAGAATGTATCTCTGTGGTTAATGGTAAGTATAAATTAAGTAAATCTGAGACATTTTTAAATTCCCTATGGCAGTCAGCTGTACCTCCATAATTCCTTTTAATGGCACCAACAGCAGTGGTTGCCCTTAGAACATCAATGCTATTAAAAGCAGCCGTGGTCACAGAATTCCCTTCGAGAGGTTAAATTAATAAAGCAGCCACAGAGAACACTGAGAACAATTTGAGGAACCTGAATAGTCAAAATGGTGAATACAAATGCCTTATTTATCCAAAGGTAAGAAAATAGGGACAGTCTATTTTTAAAATTAAACCTTTTATCTTGAAATAATAGTAGATTTACATGCACTTAAAAGAAACAGCATGAAAAGACTCATGTGCCCTTATCTAGTTTTTTGGAAGATAACTATCTTGAAAGAATTATAGTTCATATTGCAACCAAGATGAATTCAGTCAATGCTGACACAGTCAAGGTATATAACATCGCCATCATCAACAGCCTCCTTCCTGTCATCACTTTTCTCTTATTTCACCTGCTCCTTAACCTCCAGCAACTACTAATTTGTTCTCTATTTCTACAATTATAGCCATTAAAGAATACAATATAATTGAAATCATATGACATATGACATCATGGGTAGCTTTTTCCAATCAGCACTTTTCTCTGGAGATGCATCTAGGTTCTAGAAATATCAACAACTCATGATATTTTATTGCTGAGGATGCCATATGTGAAAATGTAATACCTTTAGACTTTTAAAATTTTGTCTATACGAGCAATTATAAACAAAGCAGAACAAATGAAAAAAGATGATTCATGAATTGGGCAGCCCTTAGAATGAAAGAAAGTTCAGAGGGCTCCAACTAGTAACATGATCTGACAGCATTTGCAGAAAACGGAAGAGTAAGGACAACTTGATGGGTTCCACCTTAATTGGACACAGATACTTCTGCAATTAACTAAAGCTCAGCTACTGTAGTTAAATTCCTTATTAGTATGGTCTGTTGGTGTTTAGTATGGCAACCTGGTCCATATCAATGACCTCCTACAAATTTTAATTAATATGTGATATGGATGCAACACTATTTGTTCAGTCACTGACCTGTTGAATGGATTCTGGTTAATTTCCAGTTTCAAGGTATTAGTAATAAAGTTGTTATGAATATGCCTATAGGATTGCTGTATGGACCTGTTTCATTTTGTCTGCAGTAAATGCACAAGAGTTCATTTACTGTTTGGAATAATAAGAGCATATTTAGTTTTGAAGGAAGCTATCAGCTTGTTTTCCAAAACAGCTGTTCCATTTTACACTCCTACCAGCAATGCATCTAGTTTTGTCTAAATCCTTGCTAATAATAGTTGGTGGTGTCACTATTTTTGAGGGATATATGGTGACCCCCTAGTATGTAGCTTCTTATCTTCTTAACAGACTTTTTCAAAGCACAGTTTTTAATTTTGATGAATTCCTACTGATCATTTTGTTCCTAACATGGGTGATGCTTTTATTGTCAAGTCTAAGAACATTTTTCCTTGCCAAAATCCCAAAGAATTTCTCCTATTTTCTAAGACATTGTTAGTTTCATATTTTCCACTCAAGCCCATGTTTCATTTGACCTACTTTTTGCATAGATATGAACTATAGGTCAAGATTTATTAAGCTTTCATAGATATCTGATGCTCTGGTGCCATTTGTGAACAAGGCTGTTCTTCCTCTGTTGAATTTGGTTCTTTGTTGGCTGGTGTTAGTCATATTTGTGTGAATTTGTCTCTTACATTTCCCTTTATCCCTGGTCTCTGTGTCACTCTTCAACAATGGTTGACTCCCTGATTACTAATGCTGTATAACAGATCTTCATTTCTGGAGCTTTGATTCCTCCAACTTGGTCTAATGCTTTCAGGATTGTTTTACAGTGGTACTAGGCCATGTACCTTTCCATACAAATTTTCCTATACATTTTGGAATAAAGTTTTCTACAACTCCAAAAACCCTGTGGAGAATTTGATAGGAATTGAAGTATACTTAAACATCAACTTGGGGATTGTCAATTTTACTGGTGAGTCTTAAAATCCACGAACACAGGAGATCTCCATTTCTGTAAGTTTTCTCGAATTTTCTCAGCATTTTATAATCTTTCAGTAAATATATACCTTGTACATTTTGTTAAATTTTTCCCTAAGTATATAATTTCTTCTGATTGCAAATGGTGTTGTATTTTTGACTTTTAGTTTCTACATGCTCAGTGTCAGTACAGAAAGTCCACCTTATTTATTACACACATTTTTGAGCAAGCATGATCAAAATAAATAAATAAATATCCAAAAGAAATTTCATGAACAAAAATGCATGCATTGTGCAGATCAGTTGATGCACAGAAGCTCTCAGTCAGTCTTGTGTTACTGTTGTTGAGTTTGGATCATTTTGTGATCCGAGTGTTTCCCTGCTTTAATTTTGTGAAAATATGCCTCCCAAAAAAGCAAATTGGCACCCCAAAAGCAAGGAAAAGCTAATGTACTTAATTTAAGTGATAAAGTGAAAATTTCAGGTGTGTTGAAAGGCAGCGTGTATTTAGTTTATGTTCGGCGACTTAAGAGGAAAAATGAATCAAGCTTCTGTAGTACTGCACTGAACGCTAGGCATCCTGAGCATTCAAGGTTTTTCCTCAGTGGTGTCTCCTTAGAATCACTTACCCACAGACACCAAGCGTCCAGTGTATATTCAAATATGTTTCATGATTATATGTTGATCTTCTATTCTGCCATTTGCTAAATTTATACTTCTAAGAGCTGTTTTTTCTTTTTCTATATTTCTTAGGATGTTCTATGAATGGTGAGTATTATTTTTTTTTTGCCTTATGATGATGCTTTAATTGGTTTCTTAAATTTGTACATTTATGACTTTTGCCAAATTTGGAAACTGTTCAGTCATTATTTCTTAGAATACCCTTCACCTACCACCCTTCTTTGTATCCTTCAGAGTCTCCAATTATATGTAGTTGGATCTGTTTCTAGCAGATTTCTGAGACTTCCACTTACTTTTATTTAGGCTACTTATTGTTTTATTCAGAATGGGGAATTAATTTTGACTATGATGTTCATTCTTTTCTCTCAGGTCATCACCACTCAACTGGTTAATCCTACTCAGGGAACATTTTTTGTTTTAATTTTTTACTGCTGTAATCTTCATTTGGTCCTTAATAATTTTAATTCTTTTGCAAAGTGAAATTCTCTTTTCACTTGTTTTGAAGTAATTTACAATTTATATGAAAAAAGTGATGGCTCTTTCTTTAGAATTCTTGCCAAGTACAAGGGCTATAATGCTGGTCCAGCATGGGTGAGGTCCTAGGTTCAATCTTCAGTATAGCAAAAAATACAATTTTTGACAGGTAATAACAATATCTGGTTCATCTTACTGTTGGACCCACTGACTGTGCTTTTCATTCAATCTGACCATCCGGGTGTTTGTAATTATGGGTGATTTTGCCTTTTGGACCCAGGATATTTTAACTATCATGTCAGGAGCCCCTGCACCCTGCTTGAATTTTGATCTTAAAACACAATCATTCTGTTAAGGTTTCATACACAAATGTTGGACTTTTGCACTGGGCTTGGAGTCTAGTGATGATCTCATTATCACTATTTTGCGGCGAGTTTATCTTTTCTGGGCTGCTGAACCACTCAGTAGATTTTGCTGGTGGTGCTGTGTGAGTGGCTAGAAGGCGCTTCCTCAGCCAGGCTGCCTGTTGCTCTGGCAGAGGAAAGGGTCTGTTGCTTAGGGACTGAGTGTATCTCAGTGGGGCCTGCACCAATAAACTGTGGTATCTGTGTGGAGAAGGGAGTCTCACACTCCCTGGTGTGGATGGAGCTTCCTCTTAACACTCTTGTCGCACAGCTTCTGGTCAACCCAGTGCTAGATGACTTCCCAGTTCTGTCAATGTGACTCATACTTGGTCTGTGAAAGGAATGAGCCTATCTGGACCGTATTCTGTGGCCTTTCAGAAGGAGAACAGAGATCACCTTGCAGATCCCTTGTTACCTTTTCTGTTAGGCTGTGGTTGAAAGGTGCCTCATTTTTGTGATGTCCCCAAGGGGCACACTTCCTTGTTTTTACATTCAGAGTCATGTTTTGCTTTTCTCTTCCATGATTTTTTGGGTTCACATTTATACTTAGTAGGCTGTAGCAGGGAGAAAGGAGTCTGTATACTTCTGTCCAGACTGGAGTCCAGAGTCGTTTTACAAGGTCTTGTTATATATAACATGATCTCTCATGCACACATCAGTCTTGACTATATTTAAGAAGGGGTTTGTTTTTCTGTGAAACACCACATGGAAATCATTGTGATCCCAAAATGTGGCCATGTACAAGAGACTTTGGAGTGACTGTTACAGAAGGTTTCAGAGCATATGCAAATTTCTCATTTTGCACTTGTGAAAATGATGTTTATTAATACAAGTTTTTATATAACTGTCCTTTAGATTTTACCATACTTGACGTTTCATCATTGTGACATATCACAGCACAGCTGGTTGCCAAGAGTGACATTATAGCAAAGATTTATATAAAATATCTAAAAGTTATGTAGCTATAATGCTTTCACTCCACGGGTAGCACCATCAATACCCACATTTAGGATAATAGCGCTGAGGGAAAAAAAAATTCCACACAAAGAAAAGCTGTAGTAATGAAATTACTTGTCTCTGACATTCCAGCAGAAGAAATATCACTATAAAATTTGTATCTAAAAATATATAGCATCCTCCAATAGTCAACATATAAAAGTTAATAGCAAATGGTCGGTTGAAACTAAGTCTTTTCAGGAAGGACAGAATAAATATATTTATATAATTTTTGATAACATTGTAATTAAGCTTTTTACTTTAGAATGGTTTTAACTTCTCAGAAAAAATGCAGATGATGTCTTTTAGTGCTTTTAATTTAACTTTCTAAGTCATTAGTTTGTTTCAGTTTATTGTGATAAAAGTAATCATTTCATTTGGATTGCTTATACTATTTGGTTGATGGTTAGAAGTTATTAAATTCATGCTCAAATAATCCTGCATTTGATTACTGTAGAAAAAAGCAAACATGATCTTGTTTCCCATTGCCTTCAAGCAAAGTTTTGATCTGAAGATGTGTATAAGTATGATTGTATACTTGCTTTTGTGGTCAAAGTCCATCTAACACATGATTCAAATTATAGTACTTCTAGCTTTTAGGAATTTTTTTTTAATTCCGGTTTTAGTCTAAAAATTTCACAAAAGACCTAAAGATATCACAGATGTTTCTACTTTTTATATCATTATAATGGGGCTTGACAAAACAATGGGAATAACAGGAATAATTTATGTAATTTTGAGACAGAGAAGGAAAACAAAATTTTATTCCTGTTGTACTTATATTACTGTTTCCTTTAGTAATCTCTAATTACTAAGCTTTAATCTAAAGTGCCATAAAAGGAACTATCTTCTATTATTTTGCTTTGATTTAGAATAGCTTTGTAGTTGGAATTAATGTTATGACAATCTACTAGCCTGCATTGACTTGTCTGTTTGTATGAGGTATAGGAAAGTGTTACAGTCACTCCTACAAGAGTTGTTTAAATCTGTAAACCAGTCCCCACATAAAAGAGTAACATATGTTGCCTAAAGTTTGCACACCTCAGGAATATGTTTTTAAATTTAATGTCTAAATTGTTCTCCATTTTGCATGAGATAAAGTTAAAACCTAGTGAAATAAAATATATTTTTAAAGATTCCCAAGGGATGAATTCAAGACGTAAGCTTTACAGTGTCTGGATTCAAATTCAATAAAGATAACACCATGAAAAGGAAGATTCTTTTATGCTGATACAGCAACTTGAGGACTTTTCCATTATTATAATAATAAATATAATCTTCAATATGAAGATAGCGGTGATTGGCCCCAAATGGAACAAATTTACACAACCTGTTCACTCAAGGTTTACAGGTATCAACATGACTCTTAATTAAGACAGACTTAATTGATTAAATAATTAAATTTATAAATAATACTTCTTATATCAAAGTACTTTTCAAATACTTTTAGTTGAATTATTAATTTTGGTTTATTTTGATAAATGTTATTCCCTACATTATGAAATCAAAAAATATAAAAATATGTCAACAATAGTTATGAGACAATTATTGTGCATGTTCTATAAAAATAATTAATGTAAATATAAATCATATTTAGTCATAGCATTACCAAAATGACATATACTAAAAAGTTAATCATGAGTTGGTTTGATTCTTCAGGTTTTTAAACAAAAAATGCCTTCTGACTTTTGCCAGTTAATATTATTTTTCTTAAATTCCCATATTATAAGTTAGTAGAAAAATGTGGAAAATAATATATTTTCATCCAATTTTATTTACTTTTATATAGTTAGATCACACTGTGTGAGAGGTTATGCTCTCTATCGTCTTCAGAAAGAATGAAGCTAAGTTTCCTCAGAAATTACTAAATTTGAAATATAGTTAAGGAAATTTCAAACTTTTTAATAAAATGTAACCCCAAACAGATTTAATTATTGTTACAATACCACTTTTTCCCCATCTCTCTTCCCTTCTGGTTAAATTCTCTCTTCTTTCTGTGAATTGAAAAATCTAAGGAGCAGAATTGCAGGCTGAGCATCTGCATTCAGGGCCATCTGTGGTCCCAAGTGCCACTATGAGTGAAAACAAAGGCTTCCTTCCTCAGCTGGCTCTTTACCTTTGTGTCCAGGGAAGGTCAAGGCCCTAACCATCACTGAGCAATTGCTGGTTGAGCCATCTACGTTTTAGTTTGTTTAAGACATCTATAGAGAGGATCCAAAATGGCAACTGGGACACAGCCTGCATGAGCTCCGGGAGTCAGGGGCCTTGCTGAGATGCTGGGGACACACTTGGCTGAGGTAAAGCACAAGGAGAGCTGCAACTTTGGCACCCTGAATACCTAGCCCATGGAAGACTTCTCCACTACATATTACACTGAAAGAACAGGTGGGGTGCTGCCCATCAGCCCACCAGGGCCACCACCCTGCTGGCCTGCTTGCACACCAGCCACCACCCACCTCAGGAGGGGTCCAGCACCACCAGATGCTGGCTCCAAACCTGCCTAAGAGACACAGACAAACAGGACTTGATGGTAAAGAAGTAATACCAGAATTACTAAGACTGAAATTCTACTGTTCCTAAATTGGAGATTTTTTTTTTCTATTTTTTTCTTTTCTTTAAGTGTCTGTCTTGTTTGCTGCTTGATTGTCCACCATCTCTCCCTGTTGATTTCTTTGGTTCTCCTTTTTTTTCCCCCATTTTTTCTTCTTTTTTTTCTCCTTCTTTCTTGGTTTTGTTAATTTTACTATTCTAAGTTATATATTCTAAATTACACATAGGCTAGGGACAGAAACAGTACCAAGTGGAATAATGGGAAGACAAAAAAAGGATGGAAACCAGTTCACCCCCAAAATAAATTAGTACAGGATTCAGAGGAAAATGAAGAAAACATGTACCCAAATCCAGACTCCAACAAAACAAAGATAAACTACACCAAAGAACCCAACAAAGCCCACAAGAACACCTGAAGGAAGAAATTCTGCAAGTAATCAATGAGAATTTCATAGAGATGTTACTAGACATGGTCAACCAAAAGGTACAGGAGGTACTCAAGAAATTCCAAGAAAATAAAAATAAAGAATATGAGAGAACACAAAAACAAATAAATGAAATCATGGGAGACCTAAATAAATACCAAAGTGAAAGAGAAAACACCATAAAGGACAAAAGTTGACAATATTAAAGAGGAAGTGACCCATGATATGGAAAACTTCAGAAAAAAGAATGAAACAGAAATACAAAACACAATGGAAGGCCACTACAGCATATCAGAGCAAGCAGAAGATAGAATCTCAGAACTTGAAGATGAAATAGAAATTCAAGGAAAAACTGAGGAACTATTGGTCAGACAACTCAAGTCCTGTGAAAGAAATATACAGTAACTCACTGACTCCATCAAAAGACCAAACATGAAAATCATGGGTATTGAAGAAGGAAAAGAGGTGCAAGCAAAAGGGCATAATGTATTCAACAAAATAATAACATAAAATTTCCCAAGTCTAGAGAAAACTATGCCCATTCAGGTACAGGAAGCCTCCTGGACATCTAACAGACTTGACCAAAATATAACTACTCCACAACATTTTATGATTAAAACAAAAAGCACAGAGAATATAGAAAAAATATTGAAGGTTGTAAGAGAGAAAAAACAAATAAAATACAAAGATACACCCACCAAAATCACAGCAGATTTCTCAATGGAAACCTTAAAAGCAAGAGTTAGGTATTCCAGGCACTGAATGAAAAAAATTTCAACCTTAGGATACTCTACCCAGCAAAACTACCATTCAAAATAGACGAAGCAATAAAAATCTTCCATGATAAGCAGAAACAAAAACAATATATGATCACCAAGCTACCACTACAAAAGATTCTTCAAGGAATTCTGCACAAGAAAGTGAAAGCAAACAAAACTATGAAAGGGCAGGCAGTACAAAGCCACAGGAGAAGAAAAGACAAGAAAGTAGAGATAACATTGATTGAGCTACACACAATCAAACTCTTAAGCAAAAAACGCAACTAAATGACAGGAATCACCACATATACCTATCAATACTAACACTGAATGTTAACGGACTTAATATCCCATCAAAAGACATAACTTTTCAAACTGGATTAAAAATGAAGATCCAACAATCTGCTGCCTACAGAAGACCAATTTTATGGACAGAAACAAGCACTGGCTTAGGGTAAAAATCTGGAAGAAGATTTGCCAAGCCAAAGACCTCTGAAAACAGGCAGGTGTAGCAATACTTATCTCAGACAAAGTAGACTTCAAACTTACATTGATCAAATGAGATAAAGAAGGACATTCCATACTAATAAAAGAGGAAATAGACCAAAAGGAAATAACAATTATCAACCTGTATGCACCCAACATCAATGCACCCAATTTCATCAAACACACTCTGAAGGACAGAAAAACATATATATACTTCAAAACAGTAGTAGTGGGAGACTTTAATACCCCCTATCACCAATAGATAGGCCATCCAAACAAAAAATTAATAAAGAAACCCAAAAACTAAATCACACCATAGATCAAATGGACCTAGCTGATGTCTACAGAATATTTCATCCAACTTCTGCACAATATACATTCTTCTCAGCAGCCCATGGAACCTTCTCCAAAATCGATCATATCTTAGGGCACAAGGCAAGTCTCAGCAAATATAAGAAAATAGAAATAGTCCCATGCATTCTATCTGATCATAATGCATTAAAACTAGAAATCAACAACAAAAACATCAGGAAAAAACCATGCAAACAATTGGAAGCTGAACAAACATTGCTCAATGATCAATGGGCCATTGATGAAATAAAAGAGGAAATTAAAAGGTTCCTGGAAGTTAATGAAAATGAAAACACAACCTACTGGAACATATCAGACACAGAAAAGGCAATACTAAGGGGAAAGTTTATAGCCATAAGTGCATATATTAAAAGATCAGGAAGATCTCAAATCAATGACCTAATGCTATATCTCAAACTCCTAGAAAAACAAGAACAAGCAAATCCCAAAACAGGGACAAGGAGAGAAATAATAAGAATGAGGGCTGAAATCAAAGAAATAGAAACCACAACAAAAAAACAACATACAAAAAATCAATGAGACAAAAAGCTGGCTCTTTGAGAAAATAAACAAGATTGATAGAACCCTGGGAAACCTGACTAAAATGAGGAGAGAAAAAACTCAGATCAGTAAAATCAGAAATACAAAAGGGGAGATAACAACAAACACCACGGAAATCCAGGAAATCCTCAGACACTATTCTGAGAACCTATATTCTAATAAATTTGAAAATTGGAAGAAATGGACAGATTTCTAGATACTTATGATCATCCAAAATTGAATCAAGAGGACATTAATAACTTGAATAGATCTATAACACAAAATGAAATTGAAGCAGCAATAAAAAGTCTCCCAAAAAAGAAGTCCTGATAGACTAAACTATTCCATGAAATAGAAAGGGAAGGAACAATGCCTAACTCATTTTGTGAAGCCAATATTACTCTCATCCCAAAACCAGACAAAGGCACCTCCAAAAAGAGAACTATAGGCCAATTTCCTTAATGAACATCAATGCAAAAATCCTCAATAAAATAATTGCAAGCCGAATCCAACAACACATCAGAAAGATCATACACCATGACAAAGTTGGCTTTATCCCAGGGATCCAGGGATGGTTCAACTTATGCAAATCTATAAATGTAATACAGAAGATCAATAGAAGCAAAGAAAAAAACAACTGATCATCTCAATAGATGTGGAAAAACCCTTCAACAAGATCCAATACCACTTCATGATAAAAGCTCTAAGAAAACTAGGAATAGAAGGTTAGTACCTCATTGTTATAAAAGCTATATATGACAGACATACAGCCAACAGAATACTTAATGGTGAAAAACCGAAACCATTCTAATTTTTATGAAATCTAACATTTTTTGGCTAGGATCTTCATGCTTTGGGTGATGTATCCAAAAACTAAAAATTGTATCTAAAGTTGAAAAATTCAGTGTTATCTGGAGTTTTCCTCCATTACTTCCTAAAAGTTTTACAGTTTTATATACTATATTTAGCTTTATAATCTATTTCAGATTTCTTTTCAATTGATATCACTGCTTTTTATTTTCTTTTCTATCTGTTTTTACTGGTTTCCTTTATTATTGATTTTAGAATAAGTAAAACTAAATTTTCCCCTACATCTTGTTTCACTATGTTGCATATATTGATACAGTGATCCATCTTTCTCTCAATAATGTGAATTCCTTTTTTTTCATTTCATCATTATCAATGTTATATAAGAAATAATGTTTTAAAAATTTACATAACTGATGGTTATTATTCTCTGATGTCATCATTTTCTAGTTAATTCTATTGTTATCAGAGAATGTTGATTTTACCATTTCAATGGTTTTAAGTTTTACCATTCCTTTGTGACTGAATATAATAGTAATTATTGTACCTTTTACATTACTTAATATAATGGGCATTCCATAGGTCCAGGGTAACATGAACAATTTTTATCATGTATACACATCTGTATTATTTAAGTTTGCATATCTTACATATTTTTCTCACTTACTTTGATTTGGTGCACAGAATCATTATATAGTTCTCTTACAGTATAATAGACTTGTGTCTATTTGTCCTTATATGACACAGAACTGTACCTCTGTTATTTAGAGGTATGTGTAACTGTTACATCTTAATTGATGAAGCATAGTTTTTTCCATTAATCACTTTCTTTTGCAAACACTTAATGTAGAGTCTATATTTTTAACATTCTGAATCACTTAGTTTACACTTATTTTTGTATAAACCACATAGGTGGCTGTCTTTTGCTTATCGATACAATAAAAAATAAGCTTTGATTTAACCAAGTAAGGTTGGCTTATTTTTATTACTGTTATGTAACATATGCTTGGTCTGAATTTGTATCTTTTCTGTAATTCCTATTATTTAGTATATTTTCTTTTTAAGGAATGATTTTTCCTTGTTCTTCAAAAGAGTACTTATTAAATGACACCTCTTATTTAAAGGAGATTGTATTTTGTTCAAAACTATTGAACATTGTTGGTGTTCGTAATCTATGAAGAATATCAATGTGCTATTATGAATAATAAAATTATCAAGATATGTGATTTTTCTTTTATTTGCCTTTTCCAAATCATCAGATTTTCATTAGTGAAATCCAAATTGCTAGCTTTAAGCCACATTTACAAATTCCTGCTATTATAACTAGGCAATCAGAAGTTTATTCCATACCATATTTTTATTTCCCTCTTTAGTCTCCAGAATTTCTTGCCATTTATACCATTTCCATATTTTCAGAGCATGTTTGCCTTCCATTCTGTTCTGTATTTCCAGTTTGATATTTTTTGGGGGGTTTTGTTTTATAAATAAATAAATTCCTTGCTCTCCATGCTCCTTTACTGTGGTTTCCTAAATTGTATATTATTGGATAATAATTATCTTCTAGTAGTTTCTTGAAAATAATCTCACAGGAATATTATTCAACTTTAAAATGTTAATACTTACTTTGTGAAGTTAAAGGGAAGCATAGCAGAATATAAAGCTTAAAAGCTCCATTCACCTAAACAGAACTTTCTCAAAAGAAGAAATTCAAATGGCCAAAAAACACATGAAAAAATGCTCACCATCTCTAGCAATAAAGGAAATGCAAATTAAAACCATGCTAAGATTCCACCTCACCCCTGTTAGAATAGCCATCATCAGCAACACCACGAACAACAGGTATTGGCGAGGATGCGGGGGAAAAAGGAACCCTCTTACACTGTTGGTGGGAATGTAAACTAGTACAACCACTCTGGAAAAAAATTTGGAGGCTACTTAAAAAGCTAGACATGGATCTACCATTTGATCCAGCAATTCCACTCTTGGGGATATACCCAAAAGACTGTGACACAGGTTACTCCAGAGGCACCTGCACACCCATGTTTATTGCGGCACTATTCACAATAGCCAAGTTATGGAAACAGCCAAGATGCCCCACCACTGATGAATGGATTTAGAAAATGTGGTGTCTATACACAATGGAATTTTATGCAGCCATGAAGAAGAACGAAATGTTATCATTTGCTGGTAAATGGATGGAATTGGAGAACATCACTCTGAGTGAGGTTAGCCTGGCCCAAAAGACCAAAAATCGTATGTTCTCCCTCATATGTGGACATTAGCTCAAGTGCAAACACAACAATGGGATTGGACTTTGAGCACATGATAAAAGTGAGAGCACACAAGGGAGGGGTGAGGACAGGTAAGACAACTAAAAAACTAGCTAGCATTTGTTGCCCTTAACGCAGAGAAACTAAAGCAGATACCTTAAAAGCAACTGAGGCCAACAGGAAAAGGGGACCAGGACCTAGAGAAAAGGTGAGATCACGCACAGGAAATCAATGTGAGTCAATGCCCTGTATAGCTATCCTTATCTCAACCAGCAAAAACCCTTGTTCCTTCCTATTATGGCTTATACTCTCTCTACAACAAAATTAGAAATAAGGGCAAAATAGTTTCTGCTGGGTATTGAGGGGGTGGGGGGGAGAGGGAGGGGGTGGAGTGGATGGTAAGGGAGGGGGTGGGGGCAGGGGGGAGAAATGACCCAAGCCTTGTATGCACATATGAATAATAAAATTAAAAAAAAAATCACAAGAAAAAAAAATTATTTGCTCAACTGAAAAAAAAAAAAAAGCTCTGCTCACATTTAGTTTCTTTAAGTATTTTGCAGGTATTATTCCTTTAATCTTTATGTTGAATAGGGACAAGGTGAAATCTGAGCTGATCTTTTTCTGCTTTACAAGTGACTTAGTTCTCTCTCTCTAGTTGCTTAAATATTCATTCTTAATTCCAGCAATTCTATTTGTTCGGGCATAAATGTTGACTAGTCTCCTAATCATTTAGTACTTTTCAATGCACACTAAGTCTTTTTTTATTTGAGGAATTTCTATAACTTACAATTTGAATATCTATTATTTTATTTATTATTGTAGCTATTATCAGATTGCCATTCTATACATGTGTCTTTATTTTAAATCATATTTGCTTTTCCTTTATTTTAATTAAAACTTTTCTAGTTTTGTATCTATTCTCACTTAAAATGGTTTTCTTTTTTTTTTTAATTCTTCTAATGCAGCTTTAATTTTCTACTTTTTTATAGCATTTTTCCTTGGAGTTTTTGCTTAAATTTTCCCTTAGATTAGATATTTATTAATAGTCTCCCAGCTAACTTTTTCATTTGCTAGTTTTTTATTCATTACAGGGTTGACAGTGGAGATTAGAAGGAATGTAACAGGTATAAAGGTAATATTTGTACATTTTAGATTTGTGGTTATAACAATGGGGGAACTCTGACAACAGCATTTCTGCTTTCTCTGTTTTAAGCCCTGCCAATGTGGCAGTTGCAAGAAACCTGTGAGGAAGGAATTTGTTCCTTCACCTTGCTCTCAAGGGGCCTCCTGTCTGCTTGCACTTCCTCAAGGCTATCAACCTAGCAACATTCAGAAAAAAACTGAAACAGATAAGTTCAATTTAAATTATTTCTAAAATCTTGTATTCCCAGCTTCCCAACCTTCTCCATACACACCCAACACACACCAGCGCCACGTAACTGAGAGCTGTTCTTCAATGTCTGACCTCAAGCCTATGGGTCTGTTCATCCATGTGTCGTGTCTAGTTTTAACTTTTCCAGATTTTCCTTTGCTCCCTCAGTCTAATGAGATAATACAAATAATAAAATCACACAATTTACAACAATGACAAAGTATATTGTGCCAACTTAACATGTACAGTACTGCATAAGAGCATTGCTCCAATTTTTCTTGAGTCCTTTAGGTATCTGAGTCACAAGACATACAGGCCGACTGAACTTAAAGACACACCTCCAAGGAACACTGATGGTATTTCCATGTTGGGCAGAACATGGGAACAGAGGTAACTGCATCAATGTGCTTAAAAAGATATCAACATTCCAATGATTTTCAAATGGTTTTGTTGAGAACTATTTTGATGTTTTAGAAACAGTAGGAACTCTAGACACCAAGGAAGCTTTCAGTGAATTATAAGCTCTTTTTCAAGGACCCAGATGCTCATGAGAAAGTTGGGAGGTAATGCAGACTTGAATTTGCCCACATTCGTGGGCACAAAAAACCCACCCTCCTTCTGGGCTTTTTTCTAACTTCGATCAAATCCTTAGCAACATGGAGATGGGCAGGAAGTAATGTCTGATGTCCCCCAGTGTCCAGGAAAATATCCCTGGATTCCTGAAAATCAGGTGGATGGAGGAGTTATCTGCTCCTGCAAAAGGGCCAGGAAACACCTGGCCTGATCACTAGTCTTTTAACCAGTAAAACATAACCATAGTCTATGGCTGGGCAAGGAGCAGAAACCCACCTGCCCCCATTTCAAGCAGTCACACCCTTTCCTTGGGGGATGAGGCAAAGGAATGGCTTCTTCAGCTACAGGGCTACAAAAGTTACCTGGGGCCAGGTTCTCATCCTGACAAAAAGCAGTATGTTGAAATATTAATACACTCACTATTCATCAGGGATTTCACATTCTACTTTAGCTACACATGACCAAAGTATTTATGAGTGCATGTTTGGGCTAAAGTGAGTAAGCAGATGTTTACTTTTTAGAAAATTTCCATGGAGAAATAATTTATCTTTCATACATACTTCAATTATCTTTTAACATACTATAGTTAAACATTTCCCTAATGTCTATCATTGCAATACAAATCAATGTTATAAATTTGGCAGGATTAATTAAATAGAAATATCTTTTGTGAAAAACTAATTTTTAAAATCACAGAGGCACTCGGTGACCTGTTAAAAGTAATAAGGTGTTTTTCCTGATTCAATTCCTCTCATGGTTTTCTATAGCCATAACTGTCCGTTTTAAATGTGTCAAATGGAAAAAAGAAAGTACTAAAGATGGTACTACTTCCCAATGGAGCAGAATGTGCTTTGCATGTCATCAATGTAACCCTAGAGCACAGGTTGTCACAATCTACCTTTTCCAAGTGTCACGCCATCCGTGAAGAAATGGAAGCAGGCTTGGCTTTCTGGTTCAGGTAATGAGGCCAAATAGAATTAAATGGCATTCTGGGACGGAAGTCAACCACCGAACAGCTCTGACAGCCATTATTGTTACAAAAAGTTCTGTAGACATTGACCTTAGGAGTTTCAAGTTATTCATTCTACATATTTTAGTCTAAAATTTAGTTTATAAAAAACTGGCATTGCTTTCCAGTCTTATTTTCAATGAAATCATGTATCTGTAGAAATAATTAAATGTCTATACTTACATTCTTATAGAGATTTGCAAATTGCAGTGTTTCCTCAGATGTTTTAGAATGCCGTTTTACATTCATGACAGCAATGTGAGGCTATTACTGACAATGGGAATTGTGCTTTTAGAGATCTTCAATGATTTTGTCAGTTCACTTGACTTGTAAGTGGTGAAGGAAGATGAATGGCGTAACCACTGTATATTCTAACCAGTTTCCAAAAGGAAATGCAGATTCTCTGATGCTGTGTCTGGACATTTTGCTCAGAGGAGACTGAGCAGGTGATTAAGATCAATTTGTAATGCTGGCAATCCCCTTTGCCCTTTTAAGTACTATTTATTAAAACAATGACTTTGCTTTCTGGTAGACTTTGGCATTAGTTATCTAGGACTAAATACCTGAATTGTGTTAATGAAGTCATACAAGTATGGTTCTGTCCACAAAACTGACCCTCATGACTTAGCCAGTCAGCTCACAGGCCAGGGAACTTCTTGTACATTATGACCTACTTATGTATCGTCCTGATGTTTTTATTAGAGTTTAGTGAGTCCCTCATCCTTTAGCTCCCACTAGCTTTTGTTCTAGGGTTTGGTTTCCAGCTGATAAGACTTTTGGGGAAGTGTCTTGGTCATGAGCACTCTGTCTTCAGGAATGGATTAATCCATTGGCAGGTTTAAAATTTGAATAGACTATTGAGAGGGGGTAGCAATATGGAAAGTAGGGTCTGGTTGGATGAAGTATATCACTGGGGGCATGTCCTTGAGAGCTACATCTTCTCCTGACGACTTCCTATTTCTGTCCTCTCGTTTCTTATATGTCATTAGGTCAGTAATGACCTTGGTCCTGCATCCCTGGTGCTCTGCCTTACCACG